>NC_007090.3:5775-43275 GCF_000004695.1 Dictyostelium discoideum AX4 | reverse complement strand
GATATTATTTCAAAAGAAATCGACAATCTATGAATCAACAAATCCCGATCATGAGGAATACTTAAAACATTTATGGAGTTTGCTATATCCAGAGCAAGAGTTTCAAAAAAAGTCACCCCTATGGAAGAAATTTGGCTTTCAAAGTGATGATCCAACTAGAGATTTTCGTGGTATGGGTATAATGGGTCTATTGAATCTAATTCATTTGGTTCAACATCATAATGATTGGGTACAGGAGATTCTAGCTCAGGATAGAGATTATCCTTTTGCTGTGGCTGGTATAAACATTTCAAATTTGATCTTTGAGGTTTTTCAAATCTCTGAGGATTCACTTCAACAACCTTGGTATAGTAGTTTTTGGTCTTCCTCCTATATGGCTATGCTTTGTTCAATGTCTAGACATAATGATCATGCTTTTGAGGAATTGTATTTCCTCATTTTCAATCTATTGGATCACCTTTGGATTCAAATGAATGCAACCTATATGATGTTTCCTTTAGTAATTAAAAAATTAAAATCTCAACTTAATGAAATCTCAAATTTTAATCCAAATAGTTTTGATGAAGTTAGAGCTAGATTCGATTTAATTCAAAGATTAAATATAATTGATAATCCAATTGATCAACAGCAACAACAACTACAACAACAACAACAATCACTCCCATTACCAAGTTCTCCAAGATCATTTTTAAATAATTATCAACAAACTACCACTTCATCAACTTCAATATCGCCATCAAAAAATACTCAAAATAATTAGAATCATCATTCCACTTTCCAAAAAAAAAAAAAAAAAAAAAAACAAAAAACAAAGCCTATTATTAAATATTTAATAGTCAATAAAATTTTATTTATTATGTGTTATTATATAAATTATAGCAACACATCCAACTGACATTTTACAAATCAAACTTTTTTTTTTTTTTTTTAAATTAAAAATAAATTTATTTTAAATTAGAAAAAAAAAAAAAAAACAACACACTTTTATTAATATACATAAACAGCGTTAACACTATTTGTATATATATATATTTTTTCAAATTTGTTTTACAAATTAATTTTAATTTAATTTTTTTTTTATTTCTTTTTTTTATTTATTTATTTATTTTTTTTTTTTTTTTTTTTTTTTCACTTTGATTGTATAAAAAATTACAATATTTACAATTATTATTATTTTAATTTTTTGATATCTTTAAAAATAAGATGAAATCTAAATGTATGTGAATTTAATTTTTTTATTTTTTTTTTAATTTTTTTTTTATTAATATTAATATTAACAGATTATTTTTATTTTTTATTATTAATAAATCCAATTCAGATAAGATTTTAATCTTTTTATTTTTATTAATAATTGTTATTAAAAGTGAAATAAATTCATTATTTTCAATTTCTGAACAAATTGATAATGAATTTGAAAATTCATTTAATAATCAAAATCTTCAATTGATTGGAGATGAAAAAAGTGAAAAATTTATTTTTGTGGATACAAATAATGGATTGGATTCAAATTTTGGTACAATTGTAAGTTTTTTTAATTATTATTATTATTTTTTATTATTATTATTTTAATTATTATTTTTATTATTATTATTATTATTATTATTATATAGTATTAATTTTAATATAATTTCTTTTTTAATATTATAGAAAAGCCCATTTAAAAATTTAGAATATTCAATTTCATATTTAAAATCATTAAAATTAAAAAATGAAAAAATATCAATAATACTATCAAAAGGAGAATATATATTAAAATCAACAATTTCAATTGATAATAATCCGATTTCAATATTTGGAGGTTACTATGGTTTACCAAATTGGAAAAGAGAATATATTGATCAAATCCCTTTTACATCTGGAACTATTATTAAATGTAAAAAACCAATTGCATTTAATATAACTGGTAATAATAGAAACATTGTATTATCACATCTTTCAATTTATTCAAATGATTCACCTTCAATTTCTGATCAATCGTCAATGGCATTTGAAGAGACACCATCATCCTATGGTATATTAATTTCAAAAAGTGAAAATGTAACATTAAGATTTTTAAGAATTGAATCTGGTGATGGTGCAAATGGTTTAACTTTACAATCATTTCAGAGTTCTAATAAATATAATGGTAAAAATGGTAAAGATGGTAATAGTGGCTGTGAAGGTGATGGTGCAGTCACTTTTGGAAATGATGATATAGACTGTGGAGGTTGCAAAATTCCAAAACCTGGAAATGGAGGATCATCTGGTATTTGTGACAATCATTATTCTCAAAAAAATTATTTATCAGCGGGTGGTAAAGGTGGTAGACCAGGACGGGGAAGAGAATATGGTGAAAATGGTTTAAATGGTACCAATGGGGGAGGGGTTGGTGGTCAGGGAATAGCTTCAGACTCATTCACTGTAAATCCTTTATCATTTGGTATTGATGGAGATAATGGTGAAAATGGTGTAAATTCAAAATTAACAAAAGTTCAATTAACATATAAAGGTTTACTATCGATTAAAATAAAAGCAACTGATGGTAAAAATGGTAAAGGTGGTGGTGGAGGAGGTGGTGGTGGCGGATCATTTAATAATCAATGTTTAGTTTTTGGTGGATCAGGTGGTGGAGGAGGTGGCGGTGGTTGTGGTGGTAGAGCTGGAAAGAATGGAGGTGATGGTGGTAGTTCAATTGGTATTTATATATTTAAATCTAATGGTACTATTATCCAATTTTGTAATATCATCTCTGGTAATGGAGGTGATGGTGGAAATTCAACTCAACCAGAACTTGGATACTCTGGAGGTGAAGGTGGTAAACCATTCATTAATGATAACTTTTCAATTGACATGCCATTGGGTGGTCAGGGTGGCAATGGTGGTAACGGTGGTAAAGGTGGATTTGGGTCAGGTGGTCAAGGAGGTGTATCCTTACCATTAATGTCGGTAATCTCCAAAGTTGAGCTAAATCAATGTAATCAATATTTTAGTGGTAACAAAGGTAATGGTGGTTTATCAGGCCTAATTAGCTTAAATGGTAAAATGGGATTTTCTGGAACATGTTTCCCAACATCATTGAATTGTAATGATGATACTCCATCTATAATACAATGTATTTCTCAATTGGTAAAATTATCAACAGCATGTGAATTTGGTGAAGTTAGAGATCAATGTAATGTATGTGGCGGAAATGGTACTCTCTGTGAATCTAATATCGGATGTGATGGAATATTCGAAAGTAAAAAGAAATTTGATTTATGTGGTGTATGTGGTGGTAAAAATGATAGCTGTTTAATTGGTTGTGATGGTATTGTAAATTCAACAGTTATTTTTGATTTATGTGGTGTTTGTGGTGGTAATAATGATAGCTGTTTAATTGCTTGTGATGGAATTGTAAACTCAACATTAATATATGATGTTTGTGGCATTTGTGGTGGTGATAATAGTACATGTTTTATTGGTTGTGATGGAATTGTAAACTCAACGATAAAATTTGATTTATGTGGAGTATGTGGTGGTAATAATGATACTTGTTTAATTGGATGTGATGGAGTTCTAAATTCAACAAAAACCATTGATTTATGTGGTATTTGTGGTGGAGATGGTACAAATTGTTTCTCTAAAAAAGAATTAAAAAGAATGAAAACCTCTACAAAAATAATAATATCATTAGTTATAATAACAGCCTCATTTTATGGTGGTGCAGTAGCGATTTATTTCATTCGTAGAAAATTATCATCCAATTCCTCTTCCTCCTCTTCAATTTTAGGTAATGATAGGGATGGTGGTAGTGGATCACAATACTATAGAACAAAATTAATATTAGAGTATCAAGACTCACCAATTATTCAAACTGAATTAATTAAAAAAGCAAATAATAACTATCAACACTATCTAAATTATGATATAAATAATAACATTAATAATATTCCAAATGGTAATAATATTTTTTCAAATTTCAATTTCTTTTCACCGACAAACTTACCCTCCATATCAAATAAATTTAAGAATTTTAATGATTACTCAAAATTTAGAGATGAAGTAAATGAAACTGAACTTGGTGAATTAAATTTATCATCATCTTCAATATCTTATCCAATAATTGATAATGATGATTTTATTTATGATAATCAAAATAATATTAATAATAATAATTTTAATCAATATGATAATAATAATTTATTAAATAATTATTTAAATAATAATTTTAATAATAATAATTTTAATAATAATTTTAATAATAATAATAATAATAAAATAAATAATAATAATAATAATAATAATAATAATAATAATAATAATAATAATTTTTTAAATAATAATAATAATAATAATAATAATAATAATAATAATAATAATAATAATAATAATAATTTTTTAAATAATAATTTTAATCAATTTTATAGTGGAAATTTAAATGGAGGTTACAATTATTATTTGGATGGGAATGAAAGAAACAATAATTTATTTGTGTCAAGCCACACAAATCTTTGATTAATTTTTTGATGGGTGAAATCGATCCTCTGTTGGCTCTTGGTTTGTAAAAAAAAAAAAAAAAATTAAAAAAAAAATTATTAAATAAAATATCTTTCCATTTTTTTTTTTTATTTTTATTTTTATTTTTATTTTTTTTTTTTTTTATTTTTTTTTATTTTTATTTTTTTTTTTTTTTTTTACAAACCAATAGGCAACGGCAAAAATTTTAAAACAATATCATTGGTTCTGATTTCAAAAACACTCAATTCTAAAAATTTCAAATAAAAATAAAATCAATATCAACACCATATACAAATAAAATAAATATTATAATATTACTCTTTTTTTTTTTTTTTTTTTTTTTCTTTAGTCAGTAATAATTTTTTTTTTTTAATTTAGATTTTTAACAAAAAAAAAAAAAAAAAAAAAAAAAAAAAATCCCAAAAAAAAAAAAAAGAAAAAAGAAAAAAAAAAAAAAGAAAAGAAAAGAAAAGAAAAGAAAAAAAAAAAACCCCCAACAAATCACTAAAACAACCCACTCACACTTTTTTTTTTTTTTCCCCCCCCAAAATTAAATTTCGGGCTATAATTTTTTTGGTTTTAACCCCTTTCCCCCGGGGTTTTTCCCCCAAAAAAAAAAAAAAAAAAAAAAAAAAAAAAAAAAAAAAAAAAAAAAAAAAATAATCAACTTTCTATTTTTATTTATTAAATTGATTCAATCAACATTTGTATAGTACACATTATTTTTATTTTTTTTTTATATTAACAAAAAAAAAAAAAAAAAAAATTAATTAATTAATAAATTGTACTTTTTTATTTTATTTTTAAAAATATTTTTTTTTAAAACACCCACATAAATCAATTTTATTATTACATCATAAAATAAAATATTATTATAATCAAATCCACCTTGTTACAAATTTATAATAACAATTAATAATTTTTTAATTTTTTAATTTTTTTTTTTTTTTTTTTTAACATTATTTTTATGATTTTAAATAATAATAAAAATAAATAAATAAATAAATAATAAATAAATAAATAAATCATATATTAAAAAAAAAAAAAAAAAATAGTAATAAATTTAGTATTATAAATTACTAAAAAAAAAAAAAAAATTTGTGAACAAATAAAAAAAATAAACAAATAAATAGTTGTAGTTTTTTTTTTTTTAAAAAAAAAAAATTCTTAACTCTGTAATATAGTAGTGGTAATACCAACCGACAAAAACAAAATAAAATAAATAAAAAAAAAATGAAAAGGAGCCAAAGCGATGTATCATTATCTAAATCTCAAGAATTAGCTGGTATTTTAGGAGAGAAATTAGACAGTTTAGAAATTGGAGACTCAAGTAATATTAATCAACAATCAACAATAGAACCAACAAATACAGTATCAACAAATAAAACAATTTTGCAACCACCACCACATACAACAGCACCAACAACCTTATCATCATTGATTACAGATAGAAAATTCCTTTCTTCATCTTCATCAGGAACAGCTATCTCTTCTTTAAATTCAAATTCAAATTCAAATCCAAATTCAAATCCAAATTCAAATCCAAATTCAAATTCATCAACACCATCATTAAATTCATCAAATACATCGACACCATCATTTGTTTCAGAAAAACAAAAACCAAAGAAAACATTATCAGTAACTAGTTTTGATTTATCAGCAGGTGATCTTGTACCAAAAAAGAAATATGCAACAGTAAATTCAGGTGGTGAACTTTCACCAAAAAAACCAAATAAAATGAAATCAGTTTCAAACTTTTTCAAAAAGTCAACTAGCAATAGTAATCTTTTGGATGATAATGATTTAAATAGCAATGGTAATGTTGGAGGATCAGGTGCTGAATCACCAAGTTTAAATTCATCAAGTTCAAGTATAAATAGTTGCAGTGGCTCAACTCATCAATTAACTCTCAACAACAACAACAATAATAATAATAATAATAATAATTTTAGTGGTAATGGATCAAATACACCAACAGGTGGATCATTAAGAAAGAAAGAAGGAGAATCATTTAAATCAAAGATTGATTCTTTCTTTTCAATTAGTGGAAATGGTAATGGCAAAAATAATAGATCAAGTTTCATTGGTGGTGGTAATAATAGTAATTTATTAGAATTCAATTCCTCTGACGATTCAGATTTTGATACTTCATCTGATGATGAACCACCTAAAAAACAAATTTATAAAAAAGGTAAATTAAAAATATTTAGTACTAGTAGTTCTAGTCATCAAAGATCAAAAAGTAAAGAAGAAGATAACAATGGTAGTGCAAATAATAGTCCATCAATGAATTTACCAGAATTATCAACAAATGAAATCTATGGTTTACCAATAACTCAAAAAGGACATGCTCCTTCTCCAATTTGTAATAGTAATTCAATAAATACAACAACCTCATCTCAACAACCACCATTACAACAACAACAACAACAACAGCAACAGCAATCACCAACAAGTTCTAAAAAGTTAGAAAGAAAATCAATATCAGATCCAAATATGTTAACATTAATTAATGGTGAAAATCTATCATCACCACCACCACTACCACCAACAACAACAACAACAACAATACTACCTACAGAAGAGATTAACAACATTGATGAAGATCAAGATCAAGAAGATTTAAAGAAATCATTAGAAAGAAGATTAATAAGAAGACCAACTGTAGCAGAATTAAAATTAGATAATATTATTTTTCAAACTGAATTTGAAGATGTTGCTATAGAACAAACCAAAATTGAAATAAATAGTCAAAAATTATTTGCAGGAACAAGACCAAGTAAAAAGAAATTCTTTAATACTCCACTTCCAAATACAAATTCTATTAATGTATCATTATTAAAGATTGAAAATAATATCAATCAACAAAACAATCCAACCAAAGAAGAACAACAGACAACTAAACCAATAATTGAAACTAATAACGAAGAATATAACAGTAGGATATTACAATTAATTATGAGTTGTCCCGGTTGGAAAAAAGAAAATGAAATGCAAGAAGATTCAAATAATAACAACAACAACAATAATCAATCATTATGCATTGAAGAGATTGAAAATGAATTCCCACATTATTTTGAAAGTTTTATGAAAGATAGACATAAAAACTATTTAGCAAATAACCAAGATGAACTTGGTCCAGTTGTTATTAGTATAAAAAGAGAGGCTGAAAGAACTCCTTCCTATAGAAAATTAAAGAAAAAGAAAAAAGAAAACTCATATATTACTGAAGTTAGTGCAAGTTGTCCAAATTTATCTGTACATACCCTCCCATCATCATCATCATCATCATCAACAACAACACCTTCATCATCATTTTTAAATTTACCTCAACAAGCACACTCAACTCAAGCATTACAACAATTAACTCAACAACAACAACAACAACAACAACAACAACAACAACAATCTCAACAACAACAACAACAACAACAAATACAACAATCACCACAATTAACATTACAACCAATTACTCCAATACCAAATATTGAATCAACAGAAAGAAAATTTAAAACGATTATTAGAACTAAAGATGGTGAAGATAGATTTTATTTATCCTCTGGTAAATCATCACCACATGAACTTATCAATACAATTAAATCTTTCTATCTCTCTGATTATCCTGAATTACAATTCCAAAAAATTCCAAATAACTCTGAAACTAGAAAGATGCTTCAATATTGGGAAACCGCTCAAATGACTAAAGATTATAAATTTGGTATCCTCTATAGAAAGAATAATCAAACCAATGAAAATGATTTCTTTTCAAATAAAGATGAAAGTCCTGAATTTAAAGAGTTTTTAGAATTCATTGGTGAAAAAGTTAAATTAAAAGGTTTTGATAAATTTAAAGGTGGTTTAGATGTAAAAAGTAAATATTTTCAATTGAAAACAAACAATTATAAACCAAAAATTTGTAATTAATAACAACTAACTAAAATTTTTTAATATAAATTTATTTATTTTTAGATGATACAACTGGTACTCATTCAGTTTTTAAAACTAAAGAAGTTTCCATAAGTGAAACTAAGAAATTCAATGTATCAATAATGTTCCATGTTAGTACATATTTACCTTTCTATCCAAATGACCAACAACAACTCGAAAGAAAACGTCATATTGGTAATGATATTATTGTTATAATTTTTCAAGATATAAATTGTTCACCACCTTTTAAACCAAATATGTTAAAATCTGAATTTAATCGTAAGTTTTTTTTTTTTTTTTTTTCCTAAAACAAAATTATTTATATTTTTATTTTTAATTTTATTAACACTTAAAATTTTTTAAAAAAAATAGATGTTTTCGTTGTTATTCAACCATTAGAAAAAATTAATTCAAATGAAATTACTAAATACTCTGTTTCAATCACCTACAAAGATGGTGTTTCAACATCATCACCCTTTTTCCCACCTCAAAAAATTTGGAAAAAGGATAATGTATTTTTAGATTACCTTCTCACAAAATTAATTAATGCTGAAAAAGCTTCATATTATTCACCTTCGTTCTCAGATAAAATGAAAAGGACAAGATTAATTTTACTAAAAAATATTGTAACAACAACCTTAAAATAAAATAAAAATTAAAAATAGTTTATTTTATTAAATTAATTTCGAAAAAAAAAAAAAATAAAATAAAAAAAAAAATGAAAAAATATCTTTGCAGTGTTGGGAAATTAATTATCAAAACTTAGGCTGGAATGATGCGATACCAAATTGAAAGTGGGTTTTAAAAAAAAAAATTTTGCCTGGTGTGGGATTTCTTTTGTTTTAAATTTACGAATTTTGACACCTGATAACTTTATTTAATTTTATTTTTATTTATTTTTTTTTTTTTTTTTTAAAAAAAAACCATTAATTTTTTTTTTATTTTTTTTTTTAAAATTTTTTATATGTTATCAAAAACGTCAAAAAAAAACATTTAGAAATCAACGAATCTTTTTAATCACTTTTCTTTTTTTTTCCATATTTTTTTATTTGTTTAAAAATTTTTTAAATAAAAAATAAATTCAAAAAAGATAGTGAATGATATCAATTAATGAATTTAGTGATGAAAATGAAGAAATCGGAGTGATTCTACCAAATAGTGTAAAAATTTCTGAGAATAAAGATGATGAATATAAAAATAAATTAATTGATAAACAAAATGAATCAATTGAAGAAGATGGAGATGAATCAATTGAATTAGAGGAAACCGATACTCAAAAAACAAATAAAAATCAACTTGATGATACAATCACTCCACTTCCGATGATGAAAATATTGGCAATTTTTATAATTATGCTTTGTGATGCTATCAACTCTTTATCAATTTTTCCATATGTTAATTTTTTGGTTTCAAGTTTTAATTTAACCACTGATAAAAATAAATTGGGGTAAATATATTTTTTTTTTAAAATAAAAAAAAAATAAAATAGAAATGGATTATTAATTTTAATCTTTATTATTATTTTATTATTATTATTATTTATTTTATTTATTTTAATTAAAACTTGAAACTAAAAAATTAATTAGTTATTTCGTAGGAATTTTAGCATCATCTTATTATATAGCACAATTAGTTTCAAGTTTTTTTTGGGGTTGGTTTAGTAATTATCGTGGCCGTCGTCCATCACTTTTACTTGGATTAATTGGTTCAATGATTTGTTTAACTGGTGTTGGATTTTCAAGAAATTATCCAATGGTTGTAGTTTTTAGATTTTTATCTGGTTTATTAAATGGAAACGTATCAATTGCAAAGACAATGCTTGGGGAAATTACAGATTCTTCAAATCAAGCAAAAGCATTTAGTTTTATTGGGCTTAGTTGGGGTGTTGGTGGTATTAGTAAGTATTTCTCACTTTTTTTTTTTTTTTTTTATTATTAATAAAACTAATTCAATTTTTTTTTTTAGTTGCACCATTAATTGGAGGTTTCTTTTCTAATTTTTGTAAGAAACATCCAGAATTACTTGGTGATGGTAATATATTTTGTAGATTCCCTTACTTACTTCCAAATATTATATGTGTTTTATTTTCACTTACGGGGTTAGTATTAGGTTATGTTTATCTACAAGAATCAAAAACCTTTTCATACAGTAAAATTCCATCATCCAGTTCAACTAACCTTAAGGGGTTATCAAAAAAGAAAATTAAATCATCTCTTCAAAATTTAATAAAGAAAACAAATTTTTTAAAATCAAATGGATTTAAACAACAAATCGATGAAAATGAAAATCTTGAAGAAAATTACAACAATAATGAAAATAAAGTTCATGATATCTATGTGGATCAAGAAAAAGAAGATGATGATAATAATAATAATATAAATAAAGAAGTAAATATAAGAATTAGTAGTGGTATTGATAAAGATATGAAATCAATTCCAATTATTTTAGTTGAAGAAGAGTTAGAAGAGGTTGAAGAGGATTTAAACGAATTACCAAGACCAATTGGTGAATTATATAAAGATAAACCAGTAATATATTCATGTCTTACCTATGCATTTTTAGGATTTATGTTTACAATATTTGAAGAGGTATTTCCAAATTGGAGTCCTGTTAAAAGAATATATGATCCTACAACTGGTGTAACAACAGGTGGTGGTTTTGGTTTCAGTTCAAGTAATATAGGTACAGTTCAAAGTTCAGCAGGTATTTTTGCCTTAATAATTCAATTATTCATTTTCCCAAGAGTTGTTAAATCAATTGGTCTTTTAAAAGCTTATCGTTTGGCATTGCTAATTGCAATACCAACATGGGTTTTATTACCAGAATTATCAAGATTTTGTATAACTACAGTGGTTGGAGGAGCAAGTGGATCATCAATGGATGATATTCATGTCGAACATCCACACATTTTTTGGGCTATTTTATTCCCTGTTTATATGTTTCAATCGTTTGCAAGTGAAATTACCTTTATTACAATCATTGTAATGGTTTCAAATTCAGCTTTACCAAAGGATATGGCATTGGTAAATTCAATTGGTATGTTTTTAGTATCAATATCCCGTTCATTTGGTCCAACGATTGCTGGTACTTTATTAGCATTTAGTTTATCACATTCTTTACCTTATCCTTTAGATTTCCATATGGTATTTGTTTTATTAGCAATTTTAACAGTACTTTTATTTGTTGCGTCATTTAGTTTGCCAAGTAGTTTAAATTATGATAAACAAAAATCTAATCTATTAGAACGTATTAAAAATGGTGAAATAAGCCAAGATATTTTATTAACTCAAAAAGAAAAACCAATGATTCATTAAAAATTAAATTTTTAATAAAATTTATTTATTAAATACAACAATTTTATTATTTTATTTATTTCTTTTCTTCTTTTTTTTTTTTTTTTATTTATTCAAAAAAAAAAAAAAACCAAAAAAAAAAAACAAAAAAAAAAAAAAAAAACCTATTTCTTTTTGTTTACAATTTCATTTAATGCCATTTCTCTTTTAGAAATAGAGGATTGATTAAATATTGGACAAGATAAGTAAGCATTTTGAGCATTGATACACTTTGTTATAAAATAATGAAGGAATAAAGAATCTTTTTTGAAAACTGAACCTTCTGGTATCATTGGCCCAAATGGTGAAATGTTATTATTATATATTGTTCCAATTTTATAATTAATCATTGATCCATCATCAACTTTAACTTTTTTAATAATAATTAAAATTTCTATATTTTTAAAAAAAATAAAATTAAAGATTAGTTTTTTATTTTTGTTTGGAATTAATTTTTTTTTTTTTCTTTTTTTTTTTACTTACGATTATTTGAAAAATTAAAATTTTGTTGATTAAATGGTTTTGAACCTTCATGGTAAATGATAATAACTTGAGATTTTGAATAGAGTTCTTTTCGTTTTTCTAGAGACTCTAAAAGATTAGTAACTTGAAAGACAACTTCAATATCATTAACTTGATTGTAAACGATAGAATCTTGTTCATAGGAGGAGTTATTATTATTATTATTGGTATTATAGATATCACCAGAATATCTCTTCCAATTTTTTAAAGGAACAGTTTTTCCTAAGAATTTATAGAAATCAATAAACTCTCTACTAACGTTATTATTGGATAAAAGTTGATTTTCATTTGATTGACCTTCACCTTGGAATAATAGTAAAAAGGAATATTGTCTCTTTAGATTTTGATGTTCATATTGGAGTAATTGTTGAATCAATTGTTCAGATCTATTCAATTTGAGTGATGATGAAGATATCTTTACAATTACTTTAAGATAACTAATGACAGCTTTAATTAAATCTGATTCTTTGTTACTTGAGGATTTAATCATTAAACGTTCAGTACTATTTTTCATTCTTATTAAAACTCTATGATGATGATGATGATGATTATGATGGTGGTGATTATGATGTTGATGATGATGTTGACGACTTGTAGTCATTGATGTCGTAGGTGAAGTGATTGCAGAGAGATTACTATTACTAGTGCTATTAGTTATTGTTGAAGGAGTAGAATTTAATGTTTGTTCAGGTTCTTTTTTAATTGATAATATAATATTACCACCAAACTCTGGTATATTGGCAGTATAATTGTAATGTTCTTGTTGATGTATTTGGTGATAGTGAGCGATATGTCTTTCATTATGATCAAATTCTACCAATAGCTTTGAGGTGAATCTCTTTGATTTATGACCATCATATTCAACAATGTAATCTTTGAGTAACGATGAAGTGGTGGTATCGAATAGTTCAATGGATTTATCTTCAACCTTTCCTTGAAGTCCAATAGGTATAGTCTTTTTGATTGAATCAAATAGAATCTCATCTTCTTGAGTATGGTCAAACTCGTCAATGATATTCTCTAAAATCTCAATCAATTTAGCATTGTTATTATTTGAATTACTAAATGGATTTATTAAAACATTTGGTAATGGAATTGAAATTTCATTATTAATTGAAGATGAAGAGTTGGAGGTAAAGGTTGAATTACCTTGAAGTTTTGGTGATAAAAGTGGTGATGAATTTGAAGAGTTTGAATTTGGTGAGGTTGAAACTGATATTGAGGAGGTTTGAATTGGTGGAATTTTTATGTTTTGTTGATTTAATGGTGTTGGTGTTGGTGATGTACTTGGTGAATCCTTTTTAAATGGATTTCTAAACCATTTCTTCTTTTTATCATCGGTCAAAGTTGGAGATTGTTGTTGGTTTTGTTGTGGTTTCTCTTTATTAAATGGATCAGATGAAACCTCAGATACTGACATTGACCAAATTACTGGAGTATCTTGATCATCATCATCATCATCATCCAAAGATAATACAATTATTGGTAAATCTGAATTTTGTCTTTTATGACTACTAATATTATTTGGATTATTATTATTATTTGGATTATTATTATTATTATTTGGATTATTATTTGGATTATTATTTGGTGAATTATTATTGATATTAAAAGGTTGTGGTGATGGTTGTAATGAAGAATGAGATGAATTAGAATTTACATTTAAGTATTGTGGTGTTGTTGTAGTTGTAGTAGTTGTAGTAGTTGTAGTTGTGGTTGTTGTAGTTGTTAATTTTGGAGTAGTATCTAAAAAAGTTTCTAAATTACTTAGACTGGTTGGTAAGTTTGCACCACCGTTACTTATGATACTACTACGGTTACTATGATCACCAGTGGTGAGAAGAGCAGAAGAATAATTACTTTCAGAAGTTGAAGTTACACTACTTGAGTCATCGGTATCAATAGTAATACCGGACTGTTGTTGTAGTTGTAGTTGTTGTTTTTGTTGATATTCTTCACCAATTAAAGGTAAATAATTTGTTAAAGGATTTGGACTTGGTAATTTCTTAAAACATTGGATAATGAGTGGTAAAATGAATTTTACCTTTTCAACTAAATCAACGATCCATTTTTCAATATCGGATCTTTTTGAGAGCATATCCAAGTGAAATGAACCAATACCATTTCCCATTGAAGCACTTCTGAGTGTTAATTCGAAAAGTATACCTAAATCCTCTAATAAACCATTGGAAGTCTCAATGATCGATTTTGATTGCTTTGAAATATCAAATAAACATTCATTCATCAACTCTGAAAATGTTGTAAATGAATCCATATACTTCTTTTTAAAGTCACCAAAATCATATCTATTCAATCCACTTGGTGGATCACAACAATATTCTGTTAATTGTTTCATTTTTATTAAAAAATCTGTTGATACATTATTAATATTCTTTAAAGAAATAGTAATAAAAAAAAAAATAAAAAAAATATTAGTATGAAATTTTCTATAATTTTTTTAATTTTTTTTTAAGAAAATAAAAATAAAAAAATACAAACACTATCATTGAAATGAGTAAAATTTAATTCACTTAAAGAATTTGATCTTAAAACTTTAATAATATATCTAGCAGAATCTAAAACACTAAACATTATATAGTTTAATTTATGTTTTAATAAAGAGAAGATGGTTTGATTTTGTTTTAAATATTGCATATCCATTGATTTGATTGTATTGATAAGTTTTGCTGTATGTTTACGAAATTTACTAAATGCCGCAATAAAACATTGAAGATAAAACTTTTTAGTTTCAGAGTATTCTGCAATGTTAATCTCTTTATCATCTGATGATGGCATTAATCTAACATCACCATCTGGAAACACATGAACACTAAGGAATGTATTTACAATCGATAGGAACTTGTTACTATCTGAATATAACTTTTCATATTCTTTTTGAAATGCTTCTTCTCTCATCACCAGATTTAGTGTTGCCCTGCAATCCAATAATATCATTTGAAGAGGTTCCTTTATATGCTCATGTATACATATTATTTCTTGTATGACCATTATTTCTTTTTATTTATTTCTTTTTTTTTTTTTTTGGTTTTTTTTTTTGGTTTTTTTTTTTTTTGGTTTTGTTTACAACAAAAAAAAAAAAAAAAAATTAAACTTTTCTTGTTCCTATATTTGTTATAATTGTTTCTCTATTTGTATTTATTATTTATTTTTTTTTTTCTCTTTTTTTTTATTCTATATTTTTAATTTTTAATGTATTTTTTTTTTTTTTTTTTTTCTATTTGGACCAACTTTTTTTTTTTTTTTTTTTTTTTTTTTTTTTTTTTTTTTTTTTTTTTTTTTTTGGGTGTTTTAATTGAATAAAAAATATAATAACACAAAAGATTTAAACTGTGTTTGGAAGTGTGTATGTGTGAGTGAAGGTTTTTTTTTAAAATAAATTTATTTATTATTTATTTATAAAAAAAAAAAAAAAAAAAAAAATATAAAATATAAAAATAAAAAATAAAGTGATAAAAATAGATGTGTTTGAAAAAATAAAAAAAATATGTTATATGATATAAATAAAAAAAAAAAAAAATGGGATCACAACTTGTTTTAAATAAATAATAATAACAATAATAATAATACAGGTACAAAGTGTGAATGAAATAAATAATTAAATAAATAAATTAATTTAGATACAATATTTGATGCAAACGGTTAGAATATTTTTTTTTTTTTTATTTTTTTTTTTTTTTAAAATTTTAAAAAAATATATTTTTTTTTTTTTTTTTTTTTTTTTTAAATTTTGGGGTTTGTTAAGAATGAAAAAAAAAAAATCAGATCGATAGTGAAAAAAAAAAAAATAAAAAAAAAATAAAAATAAAAATAAAAATAAAATAAAATAAAAAAAAAACAAACCTCCTTCAAATAATTGGATTGAAAACTTTCTTATATTACTCTAAAAAAATCTAGATTAAGATTTTTTTTTTCCATTGTGTTTTATTTTATTTTGATAATTTTTTATTTTTTTTATTTTTTTTAGAATACTCTTACATTTTCATTTTTTACTGTTGTGATGTTTTTATTTTTTTATTTTTTGTGTGCTCCTCCTTACATTTTCATTGAATGTGTTTTCATTTTTTTTTTATTTTATTTTTTTAGAGTTATTTTTTATATTTTTATTTATTTTGATTTGGTATTATTTCTAATCGGTTGAAACATCACCTAGTTTACCTAATGCACTAACCAATGAGAATGTAACAGAACTTTGTTGGTATTGATTCAAAGTTTTAAATATTTTCTCTAAATTTTTAATTAGTAATTTATGAATTGATGGTAATTGATTTGATTTAACCTCTGAAATTGATGAAAGTGGTTGATAATCAGTATTTGATGGCATTTCCTTTAAAATAGTAAAAAAAAAAATAATATTTATTATTATTTGTTAGTATAATAGTATACATATAATTATTATTTTTTTATTATTATTTTTTTTTTTTAATTTAATTTAAATACTTACAGCAATTCTATCTAAAAAATCTTTACAACCTTCCATATTACTCTCTAAGAAACCATTCATATCCTTCATATAAGTTTCTTTTGAACCAAAGGTGATACCATTTGCAACATTTTGAAGTGTTTTACTAACGAGAATGAGAGCTCTTCTGGCTTCCATTGTCAAAGAAGCAGAATCTGATACACCACAAGTATCAGGTGAGAGAATACAAGGACAAAAGAATCTAAGGAAAATGAAACCACCAACCGAAGTATGTTTACTTTCAGGGAATACTTTGACCACTTCTTTTTGAAGATGATTTGCCATCTCTCTGAAAGGTAGTGGACAAGAATCGAGTGAATTATAGATTGCATATAAAAACTCTTGACAAATTTGAGATAATCTCTCGACATTACCTTCAGTATTTGAAGTTTTCTCTGGATCCAATTCATAACCCGAAGAATCTTTCAATAGTTTATCAACAATTGGTTTCAAAGTTGCCACCAAATAGGGTCTACCAGTCATTCTGGTGAAAGCTGTCATCAATTTGGTTGCAGTACTATTACCTCTAAATAGAGTTTGTGCTGATGAAGTAGATTGTACTTCTTTTGTGATACCAAGTTTAATAATTGGTAATGTTTGTTTATGTGCATCTAAAATTCTAACCAAATCTTCTAAAATCGCTTCTTGATCACTACCTGCTGATAAACAAATTGCATTTACTACTGCTAAATCTGGTGATGAAAATATCTTTTAATAACAATAATAATAATAATAATAATAATAATAATAATAATAAGTAAAATTCTATTTATTAATAAATGAATGAATGAATGATTATTAAATTAATTAAAAGATAAAATACCTGAACAAGTTCATTATATTTATTTTCTTCTTTTTCTCTTGATAATTCATAAAGTTTTAATTGATGATCTTGTTTTTGATCTTGAAAGATCTTTTTTTGATTTGCAGAATAATCTTTAATCTCTTTAATCGATTGTTCATTCTCATTTAAATGAGTACAAGAATTTGAGTAAAGATCATGAAGTGTAGCCAATAGATTGATTGATTGTACCAAATATTCAAAACCATGTCTTTGAACTGTATCTGCTAATCTCACTTGAGCTTCATATTGTCTATGAGCAAATCTAAGTTTATAGGTTGCAAAATGTGATTGACAAATATAAAGATTTCTTAAATCAATATTTGTTGCTTGTTGAGCTATCTTTAATTTACTTAATGCTGAATCATATTCCAATCTTGATTTACGGAATTTTCCTTTTGCATCCTAAAATAAATAAAAAAATTAAAAAAAATTAAAAAAATATTAATATGTTAATAAAATTTTATCTTTCTTTTAAAAAAAATTGTTACACAATTACTCTTGATGGTCCTAAAACTGTATGAACAAAATTTTCAGCTGGTAAAACAAATCTATTAGTGATTGAAGTTTGCTATAAAAAGAAAATTAATAAGAATTTGTTAATTATTTTAAAAAAAGATTAAATAATAATAATAATAATAATAATAATAATAATAATAATAATAATAATAATAATAATAATAATAATAATAATAATAATAATAATAATAATAATAATAATAATTTTTAATGAATAAAATTTACTTGTTTTTCTCTAAATGCAGCAAGTTCAAAATGAATTTTCAAAATATTTTCAATTGATCTACCAGTGAAATGTTCATTGGTATAATAATTTGCCAATTCTTGTAATGACTCTTGTAATGGTGTAGATGATGTAATGTATTTTTGAGTTTTTGAAACCATTTTCTTTGATAATCTAATGGTCTCATCATATAATGCTTTTAATACTTTAACTTTCATATTATCAATTACAAGTTGAGGATTGGATTGAGTGGTTTCAACCTAAATATTTTATAATTGTTTTATTTATTTATTTATTTATTTGTTTATTTATAATTAATTTTAAATTAGAAATTTAAATAAAAAATATTTTAAAAAATAAAAGTTTATAAAAAATTGTAAATCATTACTTTTCCCATTTTTTGAAGCATTGAAGTTTTGGCAACTCCTACTTTTCTACCTAAAGAACTCCATTCTACATTTTTTGGTGCTGAAATACTCTTTTTAGATCCAGGTGATGATGATGGTGAAAATCCACTGCTATTGTTTGTTCCACTCATTTCTTTTTTTTTTTTTTTTTTCTTTCTTTTCTTTCTTTTTTTTTTTTTTTTTTCTTTTATTTATTATATTATATTATATTATATTATATTATATTTATATAATATATTTTTATTACTAATGTACAAGTTTTATATGCGTAATTATTATTATTATTTTTTTTTATTTATTTTTTTTTTTTTATTGTTTTTGGTATTATGTAATATTATATTTTAAAATGTGTAAAGAGACAATTAATTTATCTTTTAAATTAAATTTATATTTATTTATTTAGAGTGGTGTGTGTGTGCGTTTACTCTAAAAATGATTGGTGAGGTGTGGGGGGGATTTTGTAAAATACAATGTATAAAATACAGATAAAAATACAGTCAATGCGTAAAGAGCAAAAATAAAAAAAAATAAAAAAAAAGTTTTTTTATTTTTTTTTAAAATTTTTTTTTCCAAAAAATATCAAAAAAGTTTTATTTTTTTTTTTTTTTTTTTTTTTTTTTTTTTTTTTTTTTTTTTTGTCGAAAGAGAAGTGTGGGTTTTATTAAACTTGTGATTTGTTTTGATTCTCAAATTAAAAGAAAAAATTTTAACCCATTTTTTTTTTTATTTTTTTTTTTTTATTATTATTATATATTTTTTTAATTTTTTTTTTTTATTAGAAAATGGAAGGAACAAGTGCAGCACCAATAAGAAAAGAGAGTGCTCAAGATAAAACAACAGCTTCAATACTTATAAATCAATTAATAACCTATTTCAATAGTCATTGTCAAAAACAAAACAACAATGAAAATGGTGATATTTTAATTAATCAAAGCAATGGTGGAGCAGTCAATATCAATATTGAGAAAATAATGAAAACCTTGTTAGAATCAATAATAAATGATATTTCATTTTATGCAAGTTTATTTTTAGAAAGTGAATCATTATTTCAATCAATTTTAAATTCAATTTTATTAGATTCATTTGGAACTGTAAGTTTTATTTTATTTTATTTTTTTATTTTTTATATTTCTATTATTAATATATGTATATAATTTATTAATTTGATTATTTGGAAATATTTTAGAGAAATGATATAATATGTAAATGGTTTTATAGTTGGTATAATTTAAATTGTATTTCAAGTAAAAAGTTTGTATTGTCATTTTTACCAGCATTGATGTGGGTTTATTTAAGTAAATCACATCCAACCAATAATGTTTTGATTGGATTAGAGTCATGTTTAATTTGTATCTATAATCAAGAGTATATTAAAAGGCTTGGTAAAGAGAGGGTTTTCAATGCACCAACTTTATCATTACCATCCTATATCTACAAATCTGATGATTTATTCTCAAATTCAAGTGGTATTACCAATAATAATAATAATAATA
Organism: Dictyostelium discoideum AX4; assembly: GCF_000004695.1. Taxonomy (NCBI): domain Eukaryota; phylum Evosea; class Eumycetozoa; order Dictyosteliales; family Dictyosteliaceae; genus Dictyostelium; species Dictyostelium discoideum. The sequence goes on along the minus strand of NC_007090.3, from coordinate 23,055 downwards.
GTAACACATTAACAGAGAATGCTTTGAAATTATTAACAACTCAGTTGAAACCAGTTGTTTTAGATAAATCTTTACCAAGAATAGAATTTATTACTTCTGCTAATAGAATCATATTATTAAAAACAATTCAATCTGTCTATACTCAAAATATTTTATTATTATCAATGTTTTCAAGAGTTATCTTTTGTGAAATGATAACAAGGTTGGTTTTTCATTTTATTATTATTTTTAATTATTATTATTATTATTATTAATATCAAAATTATTATTTTTAGAATTTCATCATTAGGATATAAATTTATTGATAATATTCCAATTTGTGAAAGAATAACTAAAATAAATAATAGTAAAAGCCTTTTAAATTTATCTGAAATCGCTGAAGAAGATGAATTATCAATTCCACCAACTACAGCATCATCATCATCAACAACAACAAACACAACAACAAACACAACAAATAATAATAGTAATAATAATAATAATAATAATAATAATAATAATAATAATAATAATAATAATAATAATAATAATAATAATAATAATAGTAATAATAATAATCTTTGTAATTCAGTTCATTATAAACCAGTTATTGGGTTAACCAATTATTTAATATATAGGGATGATATCATTAAACAAAATAATTATATTCAACAATTATCAAAGAAAAGGGTATTCTTACCAGAGAGTATTTATCAAGAGTTTATTGTTGCTTTGACTTTATGTGCTTTTCAAGAAACAACCAATGAATGTGCAAAGATTTCTATTCAATCTATTAATAATCGTGCTAGTTTCGATTTAGTACCTGAAATCATTTTATCTTCAAATTCTTTGTTACATTTATTAAATGTTCAAAAGAAATAATAATAAATAAATAAATAAATAAAGGAAATAAATAAAAAGTATTTAAAGTAATAATAATAATAATAATCATAATAAAAATTTAAACTTAATTTTATTATTGATTAAAATTGGAAACTGTTTCACCATTGGTGATATTATTTTGATTAAAACGATTATTAAATAAATTGAATAAAAGTGGTGATAGAAAAGAGTTTATATGTTTAAATGTATTTGGAGATTTAATTGATAAAAATACAAAGGTCCCAAACAATGATATTGATCCAAATAGAATAAAGAAAATAAATTTATATATTTGTTGTCTTTTTTGGTTTGTTCCTTTGTTATTTGTTATTAATTTACTTGATTTGCTATTAGTAGTGGTATTATTATTATTAAATATCATCCAATCATATGGGTACCTATTTAATTGAGACCTAAATAAATAAATAAATAAATAAAAAAGAAAGTTAATCTCTTTGCTTTTTTTTTTATTTTTTTATTTTTTTATAATAACAACAACAACAACAACAATATACATACTCTGGTAAAAGATAAACTTTTGAAGAGGATTGTAATTTTGAAGGAGTAATTTTTTCTAAAAGAGAATCTGTTTGCTTTATAATTTTATCAAAATCCAATTCAGGTAAATTTGAAGTGAAAAATGCATGAATACTATCAAAAGAACATTCCAAATTTAATAAAGTTTCTCTTTGACTGGTAATAACACAAACAGAGAGATATATCGATGCCATTGGATGAGCTGATAAAAGATAATCATATACTCTTGCAGCTGTATCCAATTCATCCAAATTATGTGAAAACCATGTTAATATCCAACTAATTGCAAACATTGGTTGAACTTGTGACTTTATTATAAAATTATAAACCTATTTTTTATTTATTTAATTTTATAAAGAGTTAATAATAATAATAATTTTTTAAAAATAATAATAATAATAATAATAATAATAATAATAATAATAATAATAATAATAATAATAATAATAATAATAATAATAATAATAATAATAATAATAATAATAATAATAATAATAATAATAATAATAATATATATTTTTAAAATCTTACATGTTGATCAACCATTGAAATTAAAGGAAATATTAAATTTAAAACTTTTAAAACCTCTGCAAAATTTGGTAACATACAATCATTAAAATGATAAATCGATAATCTTTCAAGCATTGCAAATGCCAAACTTTCATCAGATATTAATAATAAAACGCTTGCTATCTCGTGATATCCTTGAAAATAATAAAGTTGTGGGTGAATTGATAAAACTGCATTCACTATTCTAGTTAGTTCTGGTTTTTTACGATTTCTAATTTAATGTATGGATATATATATTTATAACATTAATATTGATTTTGTTTTAAAATTATTTTTTTTATTTTTTTACTTAAAACTTTATTATTATTATTACCTTAATTGTGAATTTCCTTTTGTAAATCTCCACATTGATCTTTCAACATCTTTTGTAACTTGATCAGTGTCTTTATGATTTATAATTTTCTCTGAATGATTTATAATGTTGTTTGTATCTATATTCAAAAGAAGAGGCCATATTCTTTTCCTTAAAACTTTATTTACAAAACCAAACTCTTCGACTGAACATCTCTTTAACCCCTCTATATCAATTGGTGTTTCATTTAAACAATCTTTAATTACTCTAATTTTTTGTGCCTCTAATCTTTCTCTATCTGTGAACATTCTTTATTATTTTTTTTATTTTAATCATTGAAATCCTTATTTTAATTAATGGAAATAAATAATATAAAAAAAAAAAAAAAAAAAAAAAAATGAAAAAAAAAAAAAAATGAAAAAAAAAAAATATATTTTAATATTAGAATAATTAATGTTTTATGAAAATATTAATAACCATAAAAGGAAAATAATTTGTTTTGATTTAAATTATGCAAAGATTGAATCAATTATAATTTTATTTATTTTGTTTACATTGAATTTTTTTATTTTTTTATTTTATTTTTATTTTATTTTTATTTTTTTTCATAGTACTTTTTTTTTCTTGCCAAATAAAATAAAACTTTTTTATTATTTTAATATTTTTTTTTTATTTTTCCTTCAAAAAAAAAGTCCCCCATGGGTTCACTTTTTTTTTTTTTTATCTAATTTTTTTTTTTTTTTTTTTCATTCCTTACACCAAATATAAAAAGAAATATGTTACTTTCAAGTATTGTTTCATTTGTGGCAGATGCTGCTGTCGTATCCACCTCAATCGCTTGTCTAAGACATTTTACAGGATTTTCATTGTATGTAGAAAAATAAAATAAAATAAAATAAAAAAAATAAATTTTAATGAAATAGGTTTTCTTAACAGATTAAGACCAGCCAATAAAATTAAAAATGATAAAATAAGAACAGGCCTATTAGTTTATTTAAACTCTGGTGAATTGATTTTTAGTAAGTAGTCTATTTTTTTTTTTTTTTTTTTTTTTATTTTTCTTTTTTTTTTTTTTTTTTTTTTGATTTCACAGAATATATCTAATTGATTAATTATTATTTTTTTTTATTTTAAAAAAAATTATTTATTTATTAATTTAAACTACAGATAAGGGTTTGGAAATGGTTAGAAATTCTTCTATTAAAAGTTTATCTTCAGATTCAAATAGAAATATAATAGACAACAGCAATAATAATCAACATCCCTCTTCTTCTTCTACTTCTACATCATGGAAAAAGTTTTGATGTACAACCATAAATATATCTAGATATACAAGAACATATAATTATATATATTTATATGCTTTCAAAATAATATAATCACATGGTTTAAAAATTATATCATAATTTTATTACCAAGTTATAAAAGGCAATTTACATTTGAATAAAGAAATAGCGATATAATTTAATAATAATAATAATAATAAAAATAATAATAATAATAATAAAAATAATAATAATAAAAATAATAATAATAATAATAAAAATAATTAAATAAAAAAAAAAAAAAAAAATAATAATAATAAAAAAAAATAAATAAAAATAATGGTAGTTATCACTACTATTTTTATTTATTTATAAGAAATTGTTAATTTGTAATTTTTTATTTGTGTGTGTAGATTTTTCATCTTTTTTTTTTTTTTATTTTTTTTTTTTTACCCCTACCTCATATTAATATATGGAAATCAAAAAGTTAATAACCACAAGAGGAGAAAGTAAATTGGAAGATTGTCATTTTAGTAAACTTTTAAAAATGGAAATGGTTTGTTTTTAATTTTTTTTTTTTTTTTTTTTTTTTTTTTTTTTAATCATTTTTAATTTTTTTTTTTAAAAATGTTTAATTCGATTATATTTTTTTTTAATTATAAATTTTGTTTATTACCAAAAAAAAAAAAAAAAGTTTATAAATAAATAATCGAAAATTTATTTGATATAAAAAAAAAAAAAAAAAAAAAAAAAAAAAAAAAAAAAAAAACCCTTTTTTTTTTTTTTTTTTTTTTAGCAAATAAATAATTATCTAAACTGGAATCAATGATTTTCTATATTATAAATTTTTTCAATGGTCAAAAGGTAGATAAAATTGGGAAATGTGCAGTTTCCTTACAATTAACGATAATAATTAAAATGGTATTTATTATATTTTTTTTAAATAAAAAAAAATTAAAAATAAAAATAAATAAAAAAATAGTAAATTAATTAATTTTTTATTAGATTATTATAATTTTTATAAATTCATTTTATTATAAAATATTACCATGGTTCCTGTATATTTCATTTGGTTGTGATATTGTTACTATGATTTTTGGATTTTTTTCAAGTTATAAAAGAATTTCAATGTTATTATTTATTGTAAGTTTTCCAAAAAAAAAAAAAAAAAAAAAAAAAAACAATTATGGTAATATTTTATTTACTTTTTAAATAGTTCTTTTTATTAAGTTTAGTATTATTTTTATTTGATTTTATTCCATTAGTTTTAATGAATTCTGAAGTTTGGGACGATTCAGGATCAGAAATAAAAGCAAAAGATATATTTCAATCAATTTGTGAAATATTATGGTTTACATCAGAGATTTTGGTTATGCATTTTGCAAGAAAACAAAGATCACTCTTGGAACAATTAGAATCTGATATCATTAGCAGTAATAATATAGATAATAATAATACAATAACAACCACTGCAGTATTTGGACAAGATAATCATCATAGTTGTAGTAATAGTAACCATGAAAAAGATAAAATTAAATCTTCACTTTTTATATGTGTAGATGGATTTCAAACTGAAGATCAACATTTACCTGAAAATCAAAAAGAACAATCAATAAATTCAAAACAAGAGCCAAATAGAAAATCAGCTCAATCTAACTGTGAACAATATAATCATCAACAATTGCAACAACCACAACAACAACAATTTCAACAATTACCCCAACATCAACATCAACAGCAACAGCAACAACAACAACAACAACAACAACAACAACAACAACAACAACAACAACAACAACAACAACAACAACATGAACAACAACATGAACAACAACATGAACAACAATATGAACACCAACAAGAACAACAAAATAATGATGATCATTTTATATCAATTGATTTATCAGATTCGAATAAAAAATAAAAGATACTAATGTAACAAAGTTTCAATACATAAAGGTGATAAGAATGAGAAAATCAATTATTCTTTATATAAATAAATAGATAATTTAATATTATTTAGTTAAATGGTTGAATTTGTAACTTTTTTTTTATTTTTTTATATATTCAATATCTTAAACCTTATCTTTTCTGTATCTTGTTTATATTTTTTTTTTTTAGTGTTTATAATCTTTTAATATCTTTTTTGTATCTTTTATATTTATTAAACTGAACAACCAAAATTAAAACGGAAATTATTATTATTTAATATATTTTTTATTAATAATTAAATATATTTTAAATATTTAAAATGAAATATTCTAAAAAATAGGGAATTATTAGAATAGAAAACATTCTAAATTTATAAATTTTCTAAAAATAGAATTGAAGTTATTAAATTTGATAATTTAATAACTTCAATTCTATTTTTAGAAAATCTTAAATTTGATTTTCTAAAATAATGAGTTTCTAAAAATGGAATAGTCGCGTGAGTGAGGAATACGGCCAAATTTTATTTTATAATAATATAAAAAAACAAAAAAAAAAAACAAACAAGATAATATAATATAAAAAAAAAAAAAAAAACATAAAAGATTTTATAAAAAAAAAAAAAAATAGTACAGGTGGAAGTTTAGAATTACCACTTAATATTACCAAGAAATAATGTCAATACCATCAACTCTAAGGACCATTAAAAAAAAAAAAAATTAATAAACCATTCAATTTGGAATTTTAAAAAATAAAAAAAAATAAAAAAAAAATTTTTTTTTTTTTTTTTCATTTTTTAATTATTTTTTTATTATTTTTTTTATTATTTTTCCAAATTAAAAACATAAAAATGTCAAGTAGTGAAGAGGATGATGGTTATGTGCCATTTTCAAAAAGACCAGAATGGAGTGATGTAAAACCTTTGGCACAAGATGATGGACCACATCCAATTTGCCCAATTTTATATTCAGAAGTTTGTAAGTTTAAATATATATATATATATATTTAAATTTAATATATTTTCATTAAAATTAATTAATAGTTTTAATTTATTTTTTATTTGATAATATATATATACATTTATTTAATTCATAATTAGTTAAGGATAAAATGAATTATTTTAGAGCAATATTAAAATCTAAAGAGAAATCACTTAGAGTATTAGATTTATTAGAGGAAGTTATTCAAGAGAATCCATCAAATTATACCATATGGTATTATAGAAGGGAAGTATTGAAAGCCATTGAACAAGATGAAACTATTGAATATGATATTCAACAAGAGATGAACTTATTGAATGATATGGGAGAAACAGATCCAAAGAATTATCAAATTTGGAATCATAGACGTTTTATAGTTGAAAAATATATTGGTAGTGATAATAAAGAGAAAGAATTCCTCAGTGGTGTATTATTGGAGGATGCTAAAAACTATCATGCATGGTCACATAGACAATGGTTATTAAAAACCTATCGTGATTGGAATGGTGAATTGGCAATGGTCGATAAATTATTATCGTTGGATCATCGTAATAATTCAGTTTGGAATCACCGTTTTTTCGTCATTTCAAATTTAAATCCATCTCCTTTCCCTTTGTCTTTGATCGAACGTGAAGTTGAATTTGCTTTCAATCATATACGTCATAGTCCAAATAATGAATCACCTTGGAGTTATCTTAAAGGTTTATTCAAAGGTCAAAAGATTTCCACTATTTATCCTTCCCTTTTGGATATACTATTGGAAATGAAATCAAAGTATATTGGTTGTTCTCATGTTAACTCTATCATTTTAGATATTTATCAAGAACAAAATACTAAAATTTCTTTAGAAAATTCTTTAAATGTAATTATTTTATTTTTAATTAATTTTTAATTATTTTTAATTATTTATTTAACATTAACATATTTTTTTTTTTTTTTTCTTTAAAAAAAAATATAGATTTGTAAATTATTATCAGAAACAATTGATCCAATTCATAAAAATTATTGGAATTTTAAATATAATACAATTTCAGATCAATTGAAATTAATTAATTAAAAAAAAAAAAAAAAATTATTATTTTAAATTAAAGAAATAAAAATTATATTTAAAAAAACACTTTTATAAAGATTTAAAAAATCAATCAATTGAAATTAATTAAAAAAAAAATAAAAAAAAAATAAAAAATTTATTATTTAAATTAAAGAAATAAAATTTGAATTTGAATTTAAAACACTTTTATAAAGATTTAAACAATCATCTAAATGTTGTTGAGTAAAACCAGAAGAGAAAACTTTTTGTTGGATATCAAAAATTGAAACTTTTTTAACACGGTTTAAAGCGCAATGATCTTTGATGAGTGTATAAATAATTGAACTTGGATTTTGAGGAGTCTTTTTTTCATTTTTAAACCTAATTGATTGTTTAGAGACAAACATTAGACGCATAGACTCTTCGACGTCCTCTTGAGAGACTTGTTGAGAGAATTTCAATCTTGCAAAAGCTTGAGATAAACGAAGTACACCCAATAGAGTACGAGCAGTAGTATAGGTGAAAGGGGTTTTAGTTTCACTATCTTGTTTTCTAAGGGTAATATAAGAGTCGACAATGTAATTAGTTAAATCCTTTGGTACGGGTGGTATAATTTTACGAGCTTGTGAAACATAGGCACGAATAAACTCTGAATCGAATGGTTCAAATGATAATTGAGGTGGTTTTGAATGCATATGTACATAGGTTACATGTTCAGAGAGTAAACGATCATTATCCATATCTGCTTTATCAACCATTAAAAAGAGTAAATCGAAACGAGATAACAAAGAATGTGGTAATCTAAAGTTTTCATCTGGTGAACGATCGAAATTATAACGACCATAAGCAGGATTTGCAGCTGCTAAAATTGAAGTTCTTGCGTTTAGAGTTGTGGTAATACCAGCCTTCGCGATGGAGATAGTTTGTTGTTCCATAACTTCATGAATTGCTGTACGATCACTATCCTCCATCTTATCAAACTCGTCAATGCAACAAATACCCATATCAGCTAAAACCAAAGAACCACCTTCGAGTACAAATTCACCTGTCATGGTATCTCTAATGACTGCAGCGGTTAAACCAACACCAGAACTACCCTTACCAGAGGTATAGATACCACGTGGTGCAACCTTTGCAATATGTTTTAATAGTTGACTCTTTGCGATACCAGGATCACCCATTAAACAAATGTTGATATCACCTCTAATGTTCATACCATCTTTCATATGTTTTGATTCACCACCGACCATCATTAGTAGTAATGCTTTCTTTACATCCAAATGACCATAGATCTCTGGTGCCAATGACATTGCCAATCGATCATAAATATTTTCATTTTGTGATTCATCTTGAATTTTCTTTAACATTTCCTCAGTGAGATCCAATTGTTCATAAGTTTTCTTGTGTTGAAGGATTTGCATGGCCTCAATGTAAGTGTCAGCTAATAGACCCGCTTTAATAGCTTTATGACCAGTGTAGGGTGTTGGTAAAAATATACCAGACATTGTAACAATATCACCAGGTGAAGCCATTCTAGTTAGTTCACCACGAACATAAACTTTGATGGAACGTGGTGTATGACCAATCGGTACTTGATTGGCTATCTCTTGAACTTTAATCTCTTGAAACTTTACAAACTTTGAACCTCTAGTTTGAAGGGTAAGATTACCCGCTTGTTTACCACCTTCTGTACATTGTTTACTCTTACACTGAAATAATGGCATAAATTCCCTTGAAGTAATCTCTTGAAAGATCTCTGCACCACAAATATCACATGTATACAATGATATAACTACCAATGGTTTAACATCTGTAACACGTGTAACTACACCACTAAATGTTACTAATCTACCAATAAGTTCACTCCTTATTAATCTAATTGGTATTATTGATTTCCCTTTTCTTGGTATAAAATGTAATTCACTAAAAATAATTAAAAAAAAAAAAAAAAAAAACTTTCATTAATCAAAAAAGAAATAATATATTATTATTATTATTATTATTATTATTATTATTATTATTATTATTATTATTATTATTATTATTTATTATTTATTATTTATTATTTATTATTTATTATTATTATAAAAAGAGAAATAATAATTGAAAATTACAATCTTCTAATAATTTCTTGAGGAAAATCAAATTCATTACTATCGAGATCTAATCTATTTTGTTCTTGTAAAAACTTTTTTCTTTGTATTCTTTGAGATGCCAATAAGTCTAAAACCATATCAGAATTTTGATAAAACTTTTGATCTTCTTTGTTCTTATCGAAACCATCATCATTATTAAAACCCATTGCTGATCTTGTACTTGATAAATCTGGTGGTGGTATAAGTTCATCCAATGCATAGGTAAATAGTCTAAGATAGGTTGATGTTTGATTTTCAATCGACTCAACAAATACAAGGTCTCTATTAAAATTGTATACATCATCTAATTCTATATCAAAGTTTTTTCTTTTCCTTTGTGTGATCTCTTTCATCATTTCTACATATTTTTCAAAACCACCAATATTACCATTATCTGTACATTTAAAAAAGTTTAAAAAATCTTTACATTTCTCTTTTTCTGATAAATAATCCAAACCTGTTGATAGTGTTATATTATTGCTATTCCCATCATTATCTTTAAAAAATGTTTTTTTATTATTATTGTTGTTATTATTTTTTTTTTTAAAATTATTGTTATTATTAAAAGGAGTATATGGTTTGTTTTCCATTTTTTTTTTTTTTTTTTTTTGTTGTATATTTACATATGTAGGATAAAAAAAAATAAAAAAAATTTTATTTACAAAGTGAATTTTTTTTTTTTGAAAAAAAAAAAAAAAGGCGGGTTTTTAAAAATTGTTAATTATTTTTTTCATTTTTATTTAAGATTTAAATAATAATTTTATAAAATGAAATAATTCAATAAAAAAAAAATAATTATCAAAAATCAATATTATTATTAATAATAAAATTATTTATTTTATTTATTATTTTCGCTCTATTTAATTTTTGATTTCTTTAAAAAAACTAAAAAAATAAATAATAATAAAAAATAATAATAAACGAAATTTTTTTTTTTTTTTTTTTTAAATAATTAAAACACAAAAAATAATTTTTTTACTTTATAACTTTATTATTATTTAATTATCCGAATTTTACCTTTCTTTTTTTACTTATTTCCATTAATTTTGAGGAATCAAATACAATTGAGTGTTTATTGAGCACCTATTCTTAAAACTACAAATAGTAGATAAAATTTTAAATTTTCAGAGGTAATTTAGATGATTTCTCAAAAATTGCCCTCATTATTTGCTTCTCAGCTGAACTTAATGAAAACAATGACTTCAATATTGTATTTGATGTCTCAAAATTAATGAAAATAGGTAGAAAAAGAAAGGTAAAATTCGGATAATTAAATAATAATAAAATTATAAAATAAAAAAATCATTTGAGTTTTATTTTTATTTTTTTTTTTATTTTTTTATTTTTTTTTTCGCCAACTTATTTGTTTTGGGTCTAATTTTTGATTTATTAATCATACTAATTTTTTTATTTTTTTTATTTTTTATTTTTTTTTATTTTCAATTTTTTTTTTTTTATTTTATTTTATTTATTTTATTTTATTTTTTTTTTTAATTTTTTTTTTTTTAATATTTTAAATAAATGAAAATATGGGAAGATTTGGAGCAGTGAGTTATAGACAAGTTAAACAATCTGAAGCAGATACTATTGAGATAGATTCATTAAAAAATGGAGACATTGAAAAATACAATGAAGAGAATGATAAAATATCAAGGATACCATTAGCACAACTATCGATAAATAAAATCAATGGTATAAAAAGTTCAGTCATTGAGGAGTTATCTTTGAAAAGGCCATCCTATTTTATGGCAACGAAAATGATAAAATCATTACTTCCCTATTACTGGAAAAAGAATCCTTTTAAATTTCGAATCATTTTATGTGTATCTATTATTTTCTTTTCAAAATTGATAAATTTAAGTGTACCTTTAATATTTAAAAATATAATTAATACACTACCAGAAAAAGTAGAATGGCATTTATTGATTTTATATGGTGTCCTTTTTTTAATTCAAAAAAGTATTTGGGATATTCGTGATCTTTTGTTTCAAGATGTAAATGATAGTGCAACAAAACAAATAAATTTAGAAACTTTTGATCATTTACATAGGTAATTTAATTTAATAATAATAATAATAATAATAATAATAATAATAATAATAATAATAATAATAATAATAATAATAATAATAATAATAATAATAAAATTTTTTTTTTTTTTTTTTGCCAATTATTATTTTTTTTAGATTGTCATTATCATACCATTTAAATAAGAGAACTGGAAGTTTAATTAAAATTGTAGAAAGAGGAACTAGTAGTGTAGTTCAATTATTATCATTATTATTGTTTAATATATTTCCAACATTAGTTGAATTATTCACAGTTTCTACATTCTTATTGTTTTCTTATGGTGCAGAATTTGCATTTATAAATTTAACTTCTTGTGTAGTATATATTGCATTCACTTTATATGTAACAGAGGTAAATATTATTTATTTTCAAAAAAAAAAAAAAAAAAAAAAAAAAAAACCTAAATTTATATGTCTAATTATATGATTATTATAATTTTTTATAATTATAATTTATTATTGTTATAATAATAATAATAATAATAATAATAATAATAATAATAATAATAATAATTATTATTATTATTATTATTATTATTATTATTATTATTATTATTATTATTATTATTATTATTATTATTATTATTATTATTATTATTATTATTATTATTATTATTATTATTATTATTATTATTATTATTATTATTATTATTATATTTATTATAGAGAAGAACAAAACATCGTAGGTTAGCTAATAAAAAAGAAAATGAGGCATCAGATATTAAAGTTGACTCTTTAATGAATTTTGAAACAATCAAATATTTTACTGCAGAATCTTATGAAAGAAAAAGTATAAAAGTTATTATTTTTTTACTATTATTTTTTTTTTAAAAAATATTTTAACCTTTTTTATTTTTTTAATAAATTATTATAAATTGCCCAAAATAGGATATGATTTTGCATTAATGGACTTTTTTCAAACTAATAAGAAATCAAAAGTCTCATATTTTTTATTAAATTTTGGACAATCGTCAATAATTGTTATTGGAACAACATTAGGACTGGGACTGGCAACTTGGAGAGCATCACAAAATGGTTTTACCTTGGGTGATGTTATTGCAATAAATACATTTATCGCTCAAATGTTTTCTCCTTTAAGTTGGTTAGGATCATCTTACCGAATGATACTTACTGCTTTCACTGACATGGAGAATTTATTTGAATTATTAGATACTCAACCAGAGGTTTCTGATTCACCAAATGCTAAAGAATTAAACTTTAATGATACAAATAACCCTTCAAAAACAATTTTACCTTCAATTGAGTTTAGAAATATTAGTTTTACTTATCCAAATAAAAATAAAGAACAACAACAATCATCACCAAAGATTTTAGATAATATAAGTTTTACCGTACCAGCTGGTAAGTCAATTGCATTAGTTGGCAGTACTGGTGGTGGGAAATCAACTATTTTTAGATTGTTATGCAGGTTCTATGATGTTGACCAAGGCGAAATATTAATAAATGGTGAAAATATAAAAGATGTAACACAAACGAGTTTAAGATCAATAATTGGAGTTGTTCCACAAGAAACAGTTCTCTTTAATGATACTGTGGCCTATAATATTGGCTTTGGTAACAGAGAGGCAAACGATGATCAATTGATTGATGCTTCTCGTCGTGCTCAAATATTGTCCTTTATTGAATCATCTCCTGATGGCTTCAGAACTGTGGTAGGCGAAAGAGGTTTAAGATTGAGTGGTGGTGAAAAACAAAGGGTTTCAATTGCTAGAGCTTTATTAAAAGATCCACCAATTTTAATTTTAGATGAAGGTTTGTTTTTTTTTTTTTTTTTTGTATTGTTAAATATTTTTTAGTTTATATTTTAAGGGTGGTTGGATGTAAAAATTTCAGCATTAAAGTGGTGAAAAGTAATTTTATGCGGCGCTGGTGTGTTTGTCGGAGGCAACCGACAATTTTTGTTTTTTTTTTTTTTACTTTTATTTTTTTATTTTCTATGTGACTCCCCTTATTTTATTTTGTTTTATTTTATTTTATTTTATTTTATTTTATTTTATTTTATTGTTTGTTTATTATTGGTGAAACCATATTTTAACATTAGTTTTATAGCATCTAGTTCTTTAGACACCTTTACAGAGAGAAAAATCCAACAAGCAATCAATGAAGTATCAAAAGGTAGAACAACATTGGTCATAGCTCATAGGCTCTCCACAATAATTCATTGTGATGAAATTTTGGTTTTGAAGGGTGGTCATATAGTAGAGCGAGGGAGTCACTCTTATCTATTGGATTTTAATGGTGACTATGCCCATCTGTGGAATCAACAACAGCTATCAGCCAGTGATCTCCAATACACACCAAATCAAGATACCTTTGAGTAATAAAAGTGTATTTTTATTATTATAATAACTCATTGAATCTTTTTCTAAAAAATTTTTGAAAAAATTTTCATTTCTGATTGTTTTTTTTTTTAATAAAATGCATGATTCAAACAAAACTTTTAAACATTAAACCTTTCAATGAATAATTGAGTTAATTTTGAAAAGAAAAAATTATTTTTAAAAAGATCGATTTATTCGGGAATTGACCTTTCGGTGAATAATTGAGTTAATTCTCAAAAAAAAAAAAGATCAAGTTGATTTATTCTTTATTTCTCATAATTACTTACTAAATTTAATTCTACAAAATTGTTTAACACTATTTAAAAGTTTTGTTTTAAATCATTCATTTAAAAAAAAAAAAAAACATATGGATCAATAATAATAATAGAGTCATTTTTAATGGATCAATAATGAGTCATTTTCTTATTACTAGATATAAAAAAAAAAAAAAAACAAATAAAAACAAAAAGTTAGTTTTCTAAATTATCTATTTTTTTCTTTTTTTTTTTTTTTTTTTTTTTTTTAAGATATAGATTTTGAAAATTTTGGAATTTAAAAATTAAAGGATCCAATATTTTATTTTTTAATTTCCCAAAAAGAAAATTGGGATTGAGTCTGTTTCTTCTTTAAATTTCAAAACCAGTAGTTGACAAAGAGTGTGGCCTGTATTTGAAGTTTACCATCACTGCCACTTGATTTAATGCCAGAGCACCAGTTGTAGTTGATGTAGCATGAGTAGTTGAGGCATTAGTGGTTGACGATTTAACATGAGTAGTTTATGGACCAATGGAGGTTGATAATTCACTATTACCACTACTAATCGATTTAGCGTGAGACTTATCCACTTTACCATTACAATTACATATATAACTACGACCAACGTATAACCGACATTGTATAATATATTAATAAACCAAATAGCATACTACTATCTATCAAAACCCTTTTGGTAGATTTAAAGTCTATTGCAGATACAATCCTTCGAAAAATCATTTCTTTCATTGATTAAAACTGTAATCATCGATTGGGTCGTTGTTGATAATGTTATTAGGTTTTGTTGAATTGATTTATGACTGAATTTGTTGGTTGTTATTTTTAAGGTTTTTTGATATTGCTGATGGATCTTGACTACTACTACTACTACTACTATTATTAATTATTATTATTATTATTATTATTATTATTATTATTATTATTATTATTATTATTATTATTATTATTATTATTATTATTATTATTATTATTATTATTATTATTATTATTATTATTATTATTATTATTATTATTATTATTATTATTATTATTATTATTATTATTACTATTACTATTACTATTACTATTACTATTACTATTACTATTACTATTACTATTACTATTACTATTACTATTACTATTACTATATGTTGTGTTGGTTGCTGTTGATTGTGTTGGTGATAACTGTGCGAATACGCTATTGGAAACACATTCTTTGGATTGAGCAAAAACTTTTAGTACTTATCTTTTCTTGTTTTTCTTTTCCCTCCTCTTCTTTTTCTTCGACTTTTATTTCTTTTTCTTTTTTGTTATTGTTCTTCTTCAGTGTACACAGGGTCATAGGTTCCCCGTAATTTTTTGAAAATGGGGCCTGTCCCCTTAAAATAAAAAACTATATACTAAAACTTATCTCTTTTTATATCCAATGTTGAACTAATATTATCGACCAAATAAGTGGATGCTATCTACCAATAGATGCTGCTTTTTCATTTCGGATGGGATTTATCACTTGAAAACCACTTGAATTTCTATAGTTGTTTGATGTTTATGGAAACCATTAAACCAAATTGTTAATCCGTTTTATCTTTTCTTCTTTGAAGCTTTCTACATATGGTAGTGGATTAGTTATTGATGATTCATATGTTGATGTTGTATTGTTTTTGGTTTATATGTTGATTTTTATTTGTTTAAGTGTGACAAGTTAAAAAAAACCGATAAAAATAAAAAAATAAAAAAATTAAAAATGTTCAAAACAAATTCAAATTGTGGCATTTTTTTAAAATGGACCTTTCAGTGGATAATTGAATTAATTCTGAATAAATAAAGTTATTTTGAAAAAGATCGAGTTATCCCGGAATAAATTCAGTTATTTCAAAAAAAGTTTATTTTTTTTTGAAAAATTTTTCACTTTTCATATGTTTTTTTTTTTTTTTTTTTAATAAAACACATTTAAAACAAAAATTTTAAATAATATTAAACAATATTTGTTAAGACCTATCGTAGAATTAAATTTGGTTGTATTTATAGAGAAATAAAGGAAATAAAAAAAAAATGAACTTCGAAAAAAAAAAAGGAACTTCAAAAAAAAAAAAACTACATATAAAAAATATATCCTTTATTTGAGCCCCGGTATTTTTGATTTTTTTTTGTCAATCATACTATTTATTTTATTTATTTATTTATTATAATTTTTATTTTAATTGTGAATAAATGAAAAAAATTAAAAAAAAAAAATAATATGAAAAATGAAAAATTTTTCGCCAAAAGATTTATCTTTTCCGGGATAACTCGAACTTTTTCAAAATAACTTTTTTTGTTCAGAATTAATTCAATTATTCACAGAAAGGTCCAATAAAAAAATAAAAAAAATTAATCCAAACCAGCAAATTTTTTTATTTTTTTTTTTTAACAAAATACCCACAATTTAGAAACTATCAGTGAATAATTGAATTAATTCTTGAATAAATAAAGTTATTTTGAAAAAGATCGAGTTTTCCCTGAAAAGATCAATCTTTTCGCGAAAAATTTTTCACTGGCCATATTATTTTTTTTTTTTTTTTTTTTTTTTTATTAACAATTAAAAAAAAAAATATATATAAAAAAAATAAATAAAATAAAAGAATGATTTACAAAAAAAATCAGAAATACTGGGGCTAAAATAAAGGATTTATTTTATATATAGTTTTTTTTTTTTGAAGCTCCTTTTTTTTCGAAGTTCATTTTTTTTATATTTTCTTTATTTCTCTATAACTACATACTAAATTTAATTCCACAATTGTCATAACAAATATTGTTTAATATTATATAAAATTTTTGTTTTAAATAATACATTTTAAAAAAAAAAAAAAAACTTTTTTCCAACCCACACAGCGAAGAAAAAACCACCTTTAAATTCGCTTTAAATTAAATTTAAATTTGCTTTAAAGTCCTGAATTAAAGCAATTTTAAAGGTAATTTTAAAGGTAATTTTTAAGGTTACTTTAAAATCACCTTAAAAAGACAAAAGGTTTTGGGGGG
>NC_007090.3:100-5675 GCF_000004695.1 Dictyostelium discoideum AX4 | reverse complement strand
TACCTTTAAAATTACCTTTTTAATCGCTTTAAAAGCGAGGTCCTGAGTTCGAAGCCGTTATTTAACGGATAAATTTTTTAAAATTTTTTTTTTAATTTTTTCAAAAATTACCAAAAGGGATTCGATCCCCCGACCCTCTATCAAAGGGTAGTCTCATCAACCATTACACCATTTGATTGCTTTGATGAAAATTTAAAAATGATAGAATATTTTATCCCCATTTTTTTGTTCTAAAATTAGATCTTTTTTATTAAAAACCTTAAATTTATGTTTAAAGGAAATTTAAATTCACTTTAAATCTACTTTAAATCTACTTTAAATCCTATTTAAAATTAATTTAAAATAAATTTTAAAGGTATTTTTAAATATCTTAAAAATTATCTTAAAAATTACCTTAAAAATCACCTTTAAAATCACCTTTAAAATCACCTTTAAAATTGCTTAAAAAATTATTTTAAAGCAAATTTTAAAGGCATTTTTAAATATCTTAAAAATTACCTTAAAAATTACCTTAAAAATGAATTTTTTAAACGCGGCTTTAAATTCAATTTAAATCCAATTTAAATCAACTTTTCTTTAAATTTGCTTTAAAGGTGCATTTTTCTTTGCTGTGCAACTTCCTCCTGGTAACTCGATCTTTTTCAAAACAACTTTATTTATTCAGAATTAATTCAATTTTTCACTGATAGGTCCACTGTTAAATATTAATTTTTTATTTTATTTTGGTATAAACTGGTTTTAGTTGTTTAAAACATAGACG
Source organism: Dictyostelium discoideum AX4 (assembly GCF_000004695.1). Lineage (NCBI taxonomy): Eukaryota > Evosea > Eumycetozoa > Dictyosteliales > Dictyosteliaceae > Dictyostelium > Dictyostelium discoideum. The sequence continues at coordinate 4,915 of NC_007090.3, read as the reverse complement.
TAAAAGAAAATTCTTTTTTTTTGCCATATAAAAATTTCCACTTAACAAAGGGACACCACATTTTGAATTTGTTGTGTATAACCAACAAAAAAAAATTAAAATTAAAAAAAATAAAAAAAAAATTAAATAATATAAATATAAATAATATAAAACTATTATTAATCTAAGAATGGTAAACGAAATTTCTTAGATTAATAATAGTTTTACTGTTAGAGACTCAAAACTAAATTAATTTAAAGTTAGTATGAGCTCAACAACGTAACAAATTCGCGCATCTCCATGTAAAAATATTTGATTTAATTTTAATTTTTATTTTTTAATTTTTTATTTTTTCAGTTGAAAAATAAAAAATTAAATTAAATTAAATTAAATTAAATTAAAATTTAAAAAAACAATAAAAATTCTGATTTTCGGTTTAGTTTCATAACGACCTTACTTTTAATTATCTGTATATTTACTTTTATGTGTAACAAGATCTCAAAAAAATATCTTGTTAATACTAATATTTATTTAATTTTATGAAATGTTCTAAACAGAACATTTAAAAATAACTATTAATATTGAATTGATAATTCAATATTAATTATTACTAACTTAATTCATTTTAATAAATTGTTTCATTTTATATAATAAACTCACTAAACACAACTAAACAATAATTCAAAAATAAATAATAATAATTCAGAATATAGTTTTGTTTCAACATTTTGTTATGACACATACAATTCAGAAAATAATAATAATTTATTTTATTGTTTTGTTTAAAGGGGTTTTCTCCCGTTGTAATTAAATTTAATTAATTTTAAATTAAATTTAATTTTCAAAAAAAAAAAAAAAAAAAAAAAAAAAAAAAAAAAAAAAAAATTAATTAATTTGAATTTCACAAAAAGTTTTCATAACAGATATTAGATACCAGATATTAAAAATGTCACACACAAAATCACCATATAAAATAATAATAAAAATTTAAAAATAATTTAATTAGAAGAGAAAATAATAATTAAATTAGATCCAATTTTAACACAATATTATATTATTTTAACCCTATCGGCCGAGGTTGGAGTAGTTAATAGATTTGAGTTCGCTCAAATCTAAGGACTATAAAAAGGAAACTAGGTTTCCAATTCAACCTCAGTAATAAATATATACAAATAATAAAAACACGATAGGGCTACGGTCATTAATTAATTTTGTGTACATTTATTTCTTAAATAATTAATCATTTCACTTTAATAATAGAATAAATAAATAATTAAATTTTATTAAATAATTTATTTTAAGAGAATGTCAACTAATAATAACGAAGATATTGATAATGATGAATTGCAACAACAGGATAATGAGGAACAACAACAACAACCACAGGTATCAACATTCAATGAACAGCAACGTCAGATAAGGGAACAGCAGCAGGTAATAGATAAACAAAATCAACTTCTTCAACAACACATTCAATTAGTAAATCAACAATCTCAACAACAATTGAATAACAATACGACACCACCATCATCACCCAACATTACAACACCAATAACTTCAGCAGCAATAACCAACACAATAAAGAAATCATTAGGAAAAATTAACACTGATGATACCGACCACCAGTTGTTACATTATGATATTAGTCTTTCACTCTTTCTATCCTTCATGTGGAATTAATTAAATAATTAGATTAAAGATTGGACTAGTTCGATTAAAGATTGAACAAAGGTGACAATGGATTGAAGATTAGTGTGAGTGACTTTTACATTTACAACAGTAATTTTTTTTATTTTTTATTTTTTTAAATTTTTTATTTTTTTTTTAATAATTATTTATTTTTTTATTTATTATATCCTATTTTTTCATTTATTTATTTATTTTTTTATAATATTAAATACAAAATACTAACTTAGGCACTGGCTCATGTATATAACGCTCCGCGTTAACCAGGCCTTGTCTCTTTAAAATGCTTCTACAAGCCGCTCCCTTTCTAAGCGATTTTTCTAAAAAATCCGGAATTTACTTCCCAGCTTCATCCCCCCATGGGGTTTTCATTTCTCCATTGTAATTCAATTTTTTTTGAAGCAGTTGCATGTGTTCCGAAACCTTGATTATCATCATCTGATTTATATTGTAGCGCAATGGGGCCTCTTTAGATTGTTCATACGTTAGGTAGCGCGTTAAATGATAAAATTATAACCACAGTTACACAGCGAAGAAAAAACCACCTTTAAAGCAAATTTAAAGCAAATTTGATTTAAATTGGATTTAAATTGAATTTAAAGCCGCGTTAAAAAATTCATTTTTAAGGTAATTTTAAAGGTAATTTTTAAGGTAATTTTAAAGGTAGTTTTTACGATAATTTTAATTCGAAAAAGTTTATTGTTTAATTCTAAATAGATATTCTAATAAAACATTAAAGATAATAAATTACACGATGTTTTTAATAATGAAAAATGTATTAGTGAAAAAACTATATTTTTAAATTTTTTGACATATTTCGTTTTTACAAAAACAACGAAAAATGCGAGATTTGGAACGTATACAATACGTTTCATTATTAAATTATTATTTATTGTGTAGGGAATTTTCCATAAAATTTCACTACAGTAACGTAGTGAATTTTATTATTTAATTTCACTACAGTAGCGCAGTGAAAAAAAAAATCACTGACCTTTATTTGTTTATTAAATTAAAATTTTTTTTTTGTTTTAATTATTATTTTTATTGATAATTTTTTTTTTTTTTTTTTTTTTTTTTTTTTCCAATTTTTTTTTTTAAAATTTTTTCCAATTTTAATTGGTTAATAAAATGGTAATTTAATTTTTGGTTTAAATAATAATTTAATTTATTATTATTGTAAATTTTTTTTTTTTTCCAATTTTTTTTTTTTAAATTAATTTTAATAAATTAATTTTAATAACCTCCCTGAGTTGTTCAATGGCTTGATTTACCATACCCCTGTAACCCCTGCCCCCAATTGAATTTTTTCTACCTTTGTTACCTCTGGTGCATTTGAGGTTTTTGCATATTCCTTTGTATCCTACCTTGACAAAAAAAGTCCAAATATAATTCGTTTTCTATTACAGTTTTTACACAATGTTGGTGAAATTGTTTTGATTTTAATTCTAATGCTTCTAACATCATATTTGAATTTTTAACGAAAGCATCACCACTATTTACATATAGTACTTTGGCTGCTTTTTCGAGGAATTTAGTCAAATTTTCCTCTAAATCTAACTATTCTTCATTGCCATATTCAATGGCTAAATTTCTTAAGAGTTTTATCGAATCTATTAATTCTTCGATCATTCTTTTTTTTTGAAATTTTTTTTTATTTTGTTTTTTCAATTTTTTTTTTTTTATTTTGTTTTTTCAATTTTTTTTAAGTTTTATTTTTTTTTATTTTTTTTATTTTTTTTAACAAATGTAATTTTTTTTTATTTTTTACAATTTTTTTTTTTTTTTAATTTTTAATTTTTTTTTTTTTTTTTAATTTTTTTGTGTTGATTTGTGTTGATTTGTGTTGATTTGTGTTGATTTGTGTTGATTTGTGTTTTTTTTGTTTTTTTGATTTGGCCACTTGTTTTTATTTTCTAATTTCCCCATACCCCCTTCTATTAATTGCAACCAAATCAAGTTCTAATTTTTGTGTCCTTGTTATCTTTGTTTTTGCAACTTTTTTTGAAGGTATCACATTAACGATTTTTCCTATTGATGGTGATTTGGAAGGTGATTTGGAAGGTGATTTGGGAGGTGATTTGGGAGGTGATTTGGGAGGTGATTTAAATGGTGATTTAAATGGTTAATTGGAAGGTGATTTAAATGGTGATTTAAAAGGTGGTGAGGAAGGTGAAATGGATGGTGATTTGGATGTTAGTTTGAGAGGTGATTTGGATGGTGATTTGAGAGGTAATTTGGATGGTTTAGAATGTGATTTTTAAGGAGGTTTATTAACAATTGGTATCTTATGAGGACGGCCTCTGAGACGTTTAACAGTTGTTACTATACCTCTACCAGATTGTGGTATAGTATATGATGGTATTATTTGTACTTGAGGTATTGGTGGTACTATTTCTTTTAAATTCATATCCTGTCTCAAACAATTCATTAAATTTGGCGCTGTTGGATTATTATTTAAAAATGGGAGTATTTCTTCTTGTTCCATTTCATTATTGAGTTTGTGTTGAAATGGATTATCGTTAATGATAGGTGGAATATTTGATGGATTGTTAAGAGCATCTTCCAAAACCCTAAATGGATCATTTTGTGTTACCAATTGATGCAGAAATTCAATAACTTTCCCATCATTATTTAAATAAAGACCAGAAGTAAAAGAATCTATATCTTTTTGTATGTTTGGCGATGTTCTAAAAATATCAACTGTTGATTGTTTATAAAGAACCAACTTGTTACCTCCTACAAAACCAGAGTATGAACCTTTTTTTTGAAGGCTATTGATTCCATCTTCCAAAAATTCAAGTTGTTTAGTGTCTTCTTGTATTACCTTATGAATTTTACACAAAATCAATATTTTCTATTAGAATTAAATATAAAATTTGTTAATTATTACTGTTTCATATATTATTAATCTTTATGTTTTAATTACTTTTAAATCATTATTTTTTTTAATTTCTAGAAAGAGTACAGTATCACCAACTTTCAATCCCTTTGGTGGTTTTGAATTCCATTGATTTTGGTAACTTGTGAGATTTTCAAGAATAATAGCTGTTCTTTCTTCATTTGAAACATCTGAAACACCAATTGATTGAGAGTCTTGTTCTGATTGAACTTTAATAAACAAAGGTACAATACCAACAGCTTGAGATGGTG
>NC_007089.4:6309930-6357199 GCF_000004695.1 Dictyostelium discoideum AX4 | reverse complement strand
ATAATTATAATAATAAAAAAAAAAAAAAAAATTTTCATATTATTTTATTTATATCTTTTATTTATTTTTATCTTTTTATTTTTATTATTAATTTTATAATTTATTTTCATTTCTTTTTTTTTTAGTTGATATATATTTTTTTATTATTCATTTATTTCTAAGGCTAACAAAAAAAAAAAATTAAAAATAAAAAAAAAAAATAAAATAAAAAAAAAAAAAAAAAAATTAAAATAATTTTTTTTTTTTAATTTTTTTTTTTTAATTATCTACTCTTCTACTTACTCTTTTGTTACTAACAGATGAAGTTTCGTTTGAAAATCTTTTGGTGAAAAAATCAGCATCAGATTGTAATTGATTAGCTCTTTTTTTACCCGTTTTGTTTTTGTTTGATTGAGTTGTGATTCCACCATTATTGGAAGTTGTTGCAGCTTCATGTGTTGATCTAACTTCGGTGGTAGAGTGCTCGATTGCTTTTCCAACTAGGTCATCTGTTGATTTTCTTTTGGTTATTTCGATATCCCTTTGCAATTTATTTTTACTTGAGAGTTTGGTGGCCTCTATTCTAGAAGTAGGCTCAGTATTGTAATAAGCCTTTATAATAGCAGAATGATTATCTGCTTTATAATGATTACTGATGTGCTGTTGACACTGGTTTTGATTAATCATATGAGAGACACCATCTTCATCTTTGTTAAGCCTAACCTTCTCTATAATCTTCACTAAGTCTTTTGGGTACCAATTTTTTCTTTTTATCTTTATCAATATAAAACACTTCTTTAATAGTTGCCGTACCATATTCTACATTCTCAACAACATACTGTTTATCCAAAATGTTTTTCCAATAGCTTATATTTTGTCCACTCAATTTGGTATTATGAAATTTATAATCTATTTTAAATTTTACATCTTCGTCATATTTTTCCAAGAGTTTTTTTAATTTATTTTTATTATTTTTTCAATTTCTGTTGCAGAAAGTTGATTATTTAATTTATTGTCTTTACTGAAGACCATTTTTTGGAACGAAAACTTTAGAAAAATAAAAAAATAAAAAAAAAAATACTTTTTTTTTTTAATTTTTTTTTTTATATTTTTTTTTTTATATTTCTTTTTTTTAAATTTTTTTTTTTAATTTTTTTTTTTTATTTTATTTTTTAAAGTTTCGAACAATTATATATAAAAAAAAAGTAAAAGATATCCCTTCGGTCAATTAAATAATAGTAATATTAATAATAATAATAATAATAATAATAATAATAATAATAACAATAATATAATAATAATAATAATAATAATAATAATAATAATAATAATAATAATAATAATAATAATAATAATAATAATAATAATAATAATAATAATAAATAACTTAAATATACAAAAAAAAAATAAAAAAATAAAAAAATAAAAAAAATAAAAAAAAAAAAATAGAATGAAATGAAATAAAATAAAATAAAAAAAAGAAATACAGAATTTCTTTAAAGAAACTTATTTCGAAATTGTTTAAACAATCATACAGTTTAAAATTAAATAAATTGTTTTAAACCACCACTTTTTTTGAACACATGAAAATAAATAAGAAATAAAAATAATAAGATAAAAAAAGATTTTTTTTTTTTTTTTTTTTTTATTTTATAATTATTCTTGTCGTCAGTATTGTTACTATAATTAATCCCATGAGTTTTTTTTATTATTATTTTTAATTCTTTTATATTTGAGATGATTATTATTAATTAAATGACTTTGAGTTTTTTTTTTTATATTTCTATGCCCAAAATTACCATATTAATTTCAGCAGCCATATTAATTTCAGCCTAAAATAGTTGGTCTGTGCATGCCAAAATTAATATGGCTGCTGAAATTAATATGGTAATTCTAGCAGACATAAGTCCCATGCCAAAATTACCATATTAATTCCAGCAGCCATATTAATTTTGGCATGGGACATGTGATCTTGGTGTTATTCATTTTTTTTTTAACTTATTTAAACAAAAGAAATATAAAAAAAAAATAGGAAAAAAAAAATAATATAAAAAATTGAAATAATAATTTAAAAATAAATAAAAAAATTAAATTAAGAGCAAAAAAGCAACCACTTTTGTGAACTCTTTGAAATAAACAAATTTCAAACTACAAAATAAATAAAAAAATTAAAATTAATTAAAAATTATGTGTTGTGTGAATTTAAACTACAAAAAAAAATAAAAAAAATAATAGAAAAAAAATAGAAAAAAAAATAGAAAAAAAAAAAGAAAAAAAAAATCATTGATTCTTGAAGCTTAGTTTTTTAATTTTATTTTTTTAATATATACTTTTTTTTTAAATTCTCTATTACGAAAAAAAACTATTAAACAATGAAAATAATATAACTAATATTATTATTGTTATTATCTTGGGATCATAAGCAATAATTATTTCCAAGGAATTCCAATAAGGCATCAAGCAAATGAATATATGTTCGTAAACAATTGAATGACAAAAAAAATAACCAAATGCAAATGGACTTTTGGATGAAATCTTTGATGGAAATGGAGTTTACTATTTCTTTAGACGATGGGTCAAGATATTGCCAATAAAAATTTGGTTGAATTAAATGTAGGTAAGAGGTTTTTGAATGATTTTGCGGTGCAGAGATTTTTCAATAAGATTGGTCCTGTAAACTCAATAATTATTAACCATTACAATATAGTTTTTAATATAAAAAATTGTAACATTCCCAGGAATCATTTAAGAGTGGTATTATTGTTGTTATTAAGTATAATAAAGAATGTATTGTTGTATACTATATATAATATTATTTATTTATTATTTAACTATGTTTATTAATTATTCTTAAATAAATGAAGACAATTTAGCAATGAGGAGACGAATACAAGAAGTTTTATTATTTATATATCTCTAAAAGAGGGTTTTATAGTTTTATATGTATAGCATTTTCTTTAATTCTTTCTAATTTCTCATTAATTTCTAATTAATTTATTATTTTCTTAACTAATTTTCTTTTAACATTTTAAAACTATTTATACTAAAATCTATTAACCTCTTTAGTCTTGTATTGCATCAAAGAAATCTTAAAAATTTAAAAAAAAATTATTTTTTTTTTTTTTTTTAAAATTGTACAATATTTTTATATGATACCTTTTTTTATTTAACTTTGATATTCAACCTCTTTTTTTTAAATACTAATGTTTTTTTTCATTTGAAACTATTGCAGTCTTGTGTCGTATCTGAGAAATCTTTAAATTAATTTAATATTTTGGTTTTTAATAATAAAAAAAAAATTTTAAATTATTTTATTTTATTTATTTTAAATATTTATATAAATTAATAATCTTTTTAAATTTCAATAGAATAAACATTAATAATTAAAATAGATTATTTTAATGTTAAAATAAGATATTTTAGCCTATCTTTTTTTAAAAAATATCCCATCAACTCAAAAAACAAATGTTGAATATTATTTTTTTTTTTTTTTTTTTTTTTTTTTTTGTATTATTATAATATAATAAAAAAAAACACCAATAAAACTTTTATGGCAAAATTAGGTAATTTTGGTTTATTGAAAAATTTATTATCATTGAGTTTTCAATAAGTAAACACATTGATTAAATTTTGGTGAATTGACATTTTCCTTTTAAGTGACATTGGTTTCTTAAAATTTGACCGTGTTTAATAATTGTATTATATTCTTCTTTAGAGACATAAAATTGACCTTCATTTGGGAAGCCATCATTTTTAGTTGATTGAACAGCTGAAATAATTCTTTGTTCCTCTAATTTACATTCTTCAATTCCAAACAAATCAATACAAACTTTTTTGGATACATCAATAGTAGAACTATCAATAATTTCCTTTTCACCTCTGATTTTAAAAATAAAACAAAATTAATAATAAAAAATAATAAATTAATGATAAATAAAAAATTAATATAATAAATAAATAATAAAAAACTAATAATAATAAATTTACATACAAATTAACAGTTAAAACTTTAATACATTTAGCATAATGATTTCTTGGTGGTCTAATTAAATCAAGAATATCAGAGATTGATTTACCATATCCACCTTTATAGGAAGCGCTATCACCACCTTTAACAAAAGCACCATCATCATCATCATCGCTTGAACCACCACCACTTAATGAAGCAATTGTTGAAACTGCACCATTCATTGCAGATTGTACAGAGTTGGAAACTGCTTGAAGAACATCTGATCCAATTGAAGTATGTTTTTTATCGAATGATACAATTGGTTTTTCTGAAACAACTTTACCATTACCACCTTTATATAATTCTCTTGAGCTTTTATATAAACCAGAACCACTATCATCGTCATCATCATCACCATCATCATCACCACCACTACCACCACTTAATGAACCAATAGATGAAACTACACCATTCATTGCAGATTGAACAGAGTTGGCAACTGCTTGAAGGACGTCTGACCCAATAGATGAATGTTTTTTACCAATTGGTTTTTCTTTTGCAAGTTCTTGATTATTAATATTACAAATAGTAATTGTACTACCAACTTCAAAACTATTACTACTACCAATAAAATATTGAATTCCATCACATGATAAAGTTTTACATTCAGTTGATTTTAAATAATATTCATTTTCTAATGTTTTTGAATAACATGTCTATATTATTAATTTGTTTTTTAAAATTATTATCATTAAATTAATAATTAAAAAAATGTGGAAGATTTAAAAATATTTAAAAAAAAAAACAAATTTCTTTTTTGAAACAATTTTTTATTTTTTTTTTATTTTATTATCTTTACCTCTACATTTAAAAAAGAAACATATAATAAAACTAATAATACCAATATTAATCTCATTTTTTTTTTATGCCTATTTGTTTTCTATTTATAAAAAAAAAAAATATTTTTTAAATGGAAAAGAAAAAAAAAAAAAATATTCCTTCTTTTTTTTTTTTTTATTTTTTTATTTTTTTATTTTTTTATTTTATTTTATTTTTTTTCAAAAAAAAAAATCTCTACCAGGATTTCTTTAATACCGAAACCCAAAAATTGGATTTTTATGAACTCAAACCATTTTGTTTTTTTTTTTAATTTTTTTTTTTTTTTTTTCATGAAATATCTTTTTTGTTGTATTTACCACCAATTTTTTTTTTGATTAAAAGTAAGAAAAAAAAAATAATTCAAAAATCATGATGGTTACATTCATTTTATTTATTTTTGTGTTATATACTAAATCCATTTTAGAAATAAAATTAAATAATTGTTTAAAAAAAATATTTTCATTTTCCATTTTTTTTTAAAAGTTTAAAACTTAAATGTAAAATAAATTTGTTTTTTTTTGACTAATATTGTTTTTAATATTAAAAATAAAATTAAAATTTGAAATTGCACAATTTTTTGTAATTTTAAATGATACCTTTAAATATTAATGTTTTTTTTATGTTGAACTATTACTGCAGTCTTGTGTCGTATCTGGGAAATCTTAAAAATTAAAATAAAATTTTAAATTATTAACCTTTTTAAATTTCAATAGAATAAACATTAATAATTAAATTAGATTATTTTAATGTTATAACAAGATATTTTAATCTATCTTTTTTCAAAAATATCCCATCAACTCAAAAAACAAATGTTGAACATTATTAGTATTGTTATTTTTTTTTTTTTTTTTTTTTTTTTTTTTTTTTTTTTTTTTTTTAAACACCTATAAAACTTTAATGGCAAAATTAGGTAATTTTGATTTTTTAAAATTTTATTATCATTGAGTTTTCAATAAGTAAACACATTGATTAAATTTTGGTGAATTGACATTTTCCTTTTAAGTGACATTGGTTTCTTAAAATTTGACTGTGTTTAATAATTGTATTATATTCTTCTTTAGAGACATAAAATTGACCTTCATTTGGGAAGCAATCATTTTTAGTTGATTGAACAGCTGAAATAATTCTTTGTTCCTCTAATTTAAATTCTTCAATTCCAAACAAATCAATACAAACTTTTTTAGATACATCAATAGTAGAACTATCAGTAGTTTCCTTTTCACCTCTGATTTTAAATATAAATTAAAAATAAAAAATAAAAAATTAATAAATAATAAAAAACTAATAATAGCTAATTTACATACAAACCAACAGTTAGAATTTTATTACATTTAGCATAATGATTTCTTGGTGGTCTAATTAAATCAAGAATATCAGATATTGATTTACCATATCCACCTTTATAGGAAGCGCTATCACCACCTTTAACAAAAGCACCATCATCATCATCATCGCTTGAACCACCACCACTTAATGAAGCAATTGTTGAAACTGCACCATTCATTGCAGATTGTACAGGGTTGGAAACTGCCTGAAGAACATCTGATCCAATTGAAGTATGTTTTTTATCGAATGATATAATTGGTTTTTCTGAAACAACCTTACCATTACCACCTTTATATAATTCTCTTGAGCTTTTATATAAACCAGAACCACTATCATCGTCATCATCATCACCATCATCATCACCACCACTACCACTAAATGAAGAATAAGTTGAAACTGCACTATTCATTGCAGTTTGAACAGAGTTGGCAACTGCTTGAATGACATCAGTCACAATAGATGAATATTGGTTACCAATTGGTTTTTCTTTTGCAAGTTCTTGATTATTAATATTACAAATAGTAATTGTACTACCAATTTCAAAACTATTACTACTACCAATAAAATATTGAATTCCATCACATGATAAAGTTTTACATTCAGTTGATTTTAAATAATATTTATTTTCTAATATTTTTGAATAACATGTCTATTTTATTTGTTTATTTTTTAAAATTATTATCATTAAATTAATAATTAAAAAAAATGTGGAAGATTTAAATTTAAAAAAAAAAAAAACAAATTTCTTTTAAAATCAATTTTTTTTTTTTTTTTTTTTTTTTTTAATTTATTATCTTTACCTCTACATTTAAAAAAGAAACATATAATAAAACTAATAATACCAATATTAATCTCATTTTTATTTTTTGTGCAATAATAAATTGATTAATTTTTTCTTTTTTTAAAAATAAAATTATAGGTTAAAAGTAAAAAAAATAATAATAAATAATTCAAAAATCATAATTATTTTTTATTTTTTTTTTTTATTTAAAATCATTTTATGTATTTTTGTGTGTTATATTTATATACTAAATCCATGTTGGAAATAAATATTAACGAGGTCCTGGTGGAGATTTTTTTTATTTGAAAAAAATAAAAAAAAAATAAAATAAAATAAAAAAAATAAAGTAAATCCATGTTGGAAATAAATAAAATTAAATGATTGTTTTAAAAAAAAAATATTTTCATTTTCCATTTTTTTTTTTTAAAGTGTTAATAAATTAATTTGTTTTTTTGGACTAAAAATAAAAATATTTTTTATTTATTTTTAATTTATTTTTTTGGACTAAAAATAGATTTTACTTGTAAAACAGTTTTTCGACCAATAGTTGAAGATTTACTTGAAACACTACCACCATTTGTTGTTGGAGTTGTTGGAGTTGTTGGAATTGATGAAGGTGTATTTGGTTTTTGAGGGGTTGAAGGAGATGATGAAGGTAAATTAATTTCAGTTGAGTTTCTTGATAAAGCAAGAGGTTTATTAACATTTGAACCCATTACTTTTGGTGAGTTACTACTTATCATTATTGGTGATATTGTAGTTGATGCTCTTTTTAATGTAATTGGTGTACCACCACTGCCATTGCTACTACTATTACTATTATTATTATTATTGTTATTGATATTACTATTATTACTAATATTAGAAGTGGTTATTCTTGGTGGTACATATGGTGAATTTGGAGATTTATTTAAAGGTGATAGAGGTTTAATTGGTGAATTTGTGCTTGAAGTAATAGTAGTTCTAGGTGGTGGAAGTGGTGGAGGAACTCTTTCTTTAATGAGAGGAGAGTTTGGGGACATTGATGATTGTTTACCTAAAGCAGCGATAGTGGAGGCTGTTGATGATTGAGCAGTAAATGAAGAGGACAATCTTCTATTTGAAGATGGTGATGGTGCTCTCTTTGGTGAAGATTTATTCATTGGAATAGGTGGTGGTGATGGTTTTGGTCTTGGTAAAAATGCCATCGGTGTAGTAATTGGTGTTCCACCCTGTTCACTAGTAACTGTAACAGTTGTAGTACTTATGTCTTCACTACTAGTATTATTTTGAGTAGTGGATTTCTCTAAAGAATTTTTTGGTGATAAAGGTCTATTATTACTAATACTACCATTATTGGATTTCTCTAAAGAGTTGTAGGAATTTTTTGGTGATAAAGGTCTATTTGAAGGAGAAGGTGGACGATTGTTAAATTTTGAAGGAGAAGGTGGACGATTATTAAACTTTGAAGGAGAAGGTGGACGATTATTAAATTGTTTAGTTGGTGTGGTTGGTGATAAAGGTCTATTGTTTAATTTTGGTGATTGTATTACATTGTTATTATTATTATTATTGTTACTATTATTATTATTATTATTATTATTAGTATTATTATTATTTAATCCATTAAAAATATTAATAGTAGAATCTAATTCTTTTGATTTTCTATAATTAATTGGTGGTTTATTTGGTGTATTTACAGTTGAAGTTGAAGATGATGGTAAAGGTGATGATGGGGATGGAGATGGAGATGGAGATGGTGATGGTGATGGTGATGAAGTTGTTGTTGTTGTTGTTACAGGTGTAGATTGTTGAGACGGTGGTAATTTATTTATTAATACAGGGGTTGGAGGTGGATTTGGGAATTTTTTAAATATTGTAGCAGATGAATTTGAAGAAGATGGAGATGAATTTAAAAAAGATGATGATGATGATGATGATGAAGAAATTGGATGAATTATAGCAGCAGCAGATAATTGTTGATTGAATACAGATTGTGAAGTTTTAATAGGTGCTTGTGGTATATTTGCAATTACAATCTTTGAAATTTCTTTTAACATTTCTTCTTTTAAATTTGTTAATTGTTGATTTATATATTGTTTCATATTTTCATTAAAATCTAAAATTAATTCTTTTTTAATTTGATTTATTAAAAATTCATTATTATTATTATTATTATTATTATTATTATTATTATTATTATTATTATTATTATTATTATTATTGTTATTATTATTATTATTAAAGTTATTAAAATTTTGAGATTTATTATTACCACTATTTCCAATTAATAAACTATTATTTGAATTAATTGAAGACAAACCTCTTTTTTCAATTGTATTTGGATATTGATTTTCATTAACAATTGAAGCAATTGGATTTGATTGTTGTAAAGATGATGCTATTGGTTGTTGTTGTTGTTGTTGTTGATTCTGTGTTATAACTTTTCCATTTGATTTATTTAAAGCAGCGATAAAAGCTGGAATGGTTGAAATTTTATCAGCATTACCACTACCATTAATACAAGTATCATCTTTTAAAATCATAGTTCCACAATCGAAATCATCACCACCTGTATCATTACTACCATTACTACTACTACCAATGGTACTCTTTAAAATGAATGTGTTCATTGATTCTGCTTCATCCAATGATGATCCATGTGATTTTTTCATCCCATTACTTTTATTTAATAAACCTTGATTTTTACCAAGTACTGGTACATTTGGTAATGGAGTATCGGGTGGTGATAATTTATTTGGTGTTTGAGGTGGTGGTGGTTGATCATTATTAGGAGATTGTTTCTTTTTTTTAATACTTTTTTTTAAACATTCATCAATTAATGGTTTTAATACCTCTTGAGGAGTTGATATATTTTGAACTAAAAATGGATGAGTTAATAATTCTATTGCTGATGGTCTTTTCTCTGGATCCTTTTGACAACATTGTCCAATGAAATCATTCAACTCTTTAGAGAAATGATGTGGTTTTGAAAGAGTAGGTGGTGGTTTATTTGGTATCATTAACATTGCTCTAGTTGGTGGCATAGTATATAATGGTGGAAATGATTCTGCCATCTCAATAGCTGTAATACCTAATGACCAAATATCACATTTATTATTATAATTTTGACGTTTAATAATTTCTGGCGCCATCCAAAGTGGTGTACCAACCAATTGAGATGCTTCACCTCTTAAACTATCTTCTAATTGTGAACTAACACCAAAATCTTTTTTAAAATAAAAATAACAGTAAAACATATTATTAGTATTATAATATATATATATAAATATTTTTTTTTTTTTTTTTTTTTTTTTAATTTAAAAATAATAATATTTACCAGCTAATTTAACAATTGCATCTTCATTAATTAAAATATTAGCAGCTTTAATATCTCTATGAATAATATTTGATTGATGTAAATAATGTAAACCTTTTAAAGCTTGTTGTAATATTACAGAAATTTGTTTTTCAGTTAAAGATTTTTCAGTTAATTCCAACATATCTCTAATTGAATTTGCTGAACAATATTCCATAAGAATCCAAAGATTATCACCCTGTTGACCTGAACCAAAATAAGAGACAATATTTTGTGATTTACATTTCTTTAGAATTGAAATTTCCTTTTCAATCTCTTCAGATTCTTTGATAGGAATGGATTTAATTGCTAAAACGAAATTTGTATCCTTATGAATGGCTTTATACACTGTACCATAACTACCTGTACCCAATATACAATCAATTAAAAACACTTGTTCTAAATCTTGACAACCACTCCATTTATAATCGAAATCAACATGAACTTTATGTTGTACATTAAATGGTGTACCAATGTTATTACTATTATTATTATTATTATTATTGTTATTGTTATTATATACACTTATATTACTACCACTACTACTATTTGCTAAATTTAAATTACTTCCAACTCCATTCTTTTTCTCTGCTTTTTTTAATGCTTTTGCTATATTCTTGGTTATATTGGCTGATCCTGATCCAACTACTTTATTTAAACTTTCAAATATTATCTTTCTTTCCTCTTCAAATTGTGCTCTCTCTTTTTCCAATAATTCTCTGTCTTCTTTTAATTTTTGTTTAATTAATTCAATATCTTCATTAGTTTTTGAATGAATTAAATTTGATTTAATTTTTTCTTCCATTTAAAAAAAAATTAAAATAAAATAAATAATAATAACTTTTTAATTTTATTGTTATTTATAATATTTTTATGATTTTTATTTATTTTTTTTATTTTTTTATGATTTATTTTTTTATTTATTTATTTTTGTATTTGTAATTTGTATAATTATTAAAAAATAAAAAAAAAATAAAAAAAATAAAATTAATTTTTTTTTGGTTTTTTTAAATTTTTTTAGTATTATATATTTATATATATAAATAGTTTATATTCATTTATTATCTTTAAGGTTACAAATTTACAGAAAAAAAAAAAACCACTAATAAAAAAAAAAAAAAAAAAAAATTTTTTGATAACCCCCAGAAAAATACTACCCTTTTTTTTTTTTTTTTTTTTTTTTTTTTAATTTTTTTAATTTTTTTTTTTTTTTATGAAAAAATTCAAGTAAAAGGCGAATAAACCAAACGTTCAGTTGTCGTTTTACTTGAAATTTTTTTTTTTTTTTTTTTAAATCTAAACTTTTATTTTTAGAATTAATTATTATCCATTTTTAGTAATTGTTTTTTATTTTGAGGAATATATTTTATATTAAATATATTTAAAAAAAAAAAAAAAAAAATTGGTTGTAATACATACCACAGCGAAAAAAAAAAAAAAAAAATGAAAAGTTTGTGTCAAATTTAAATGTTTCTATTAATAAATTTTAAAACTATTAATAAATATGTATTTTCTAAAGTGTTAGTTAAGATCGATTTTTATTTTTTCTATTTTTTTTAGTTTTTAATTAAATCTAAAACAAAGTTGCATTTCCTTTTGATCTTGAACACTCTTGATCTTCACAAATTAGTTTCGAAGTTTTATTTTACTTAATACATTGGTAGCAATGCAAAATTATTGCTTGGTCAATCGATTGCTGGTGAAAAAAGATTATTAAAAAAAAAAAACAGAAAAAAATAAAATAATAATGAAACATTTAAAATAAAAAATAAAAAATTATAATCAATCAATTGGTTAATGCAAATTTATTAATTTAATTATTATTATTTTTTTTTTATTATTATTATTATTACTTAGTTATTATATTATTATTAATCTTATAATTTATTATTATTATTTTTTTTAATTAATATTATTTTTTTTTTTATCTTATTTATTTATAATAAAAAAAATAATAATCTTTATATTTCTATTTTTTTTTTTATTTTATTTATTTTTTTATTTTTTTTAAAAGCCATCTTCGTTAACTTCCAGTGACTTATAGAGAGTTGAAATGGATTTATATTTCTCAAGTGATTCAATGAAATCGTTGAGACATTCAACAGTGCAATGGCTAGGAAAATAAAATTCTTGAAATTTATCATATGAAAAATATCCATTAAATTCATGAGTATGTGATCTTGGTGTGTTATTGATTTTTTATTTTAATAAAAAAAAAATATAAATGAAAAAAAAAAAAAAAATAAATAGATAAAAAATAAAATAAAAAATTAAATAAAAGTTACCACTTTTTTTTTAATTATTTAATTTTTTTTGCCGTTTCCCCACAGTGGGTCAGTGATCGTCAGCTGACGGTATACATATTTTATTAATAAATTTTAAAACTATAAATATATTTTTTAAAACAATTTTAATTTTTTTTTTTTTTTACTTGATCGATTTTTATTTTTTTATTTTTATTTTTTTTTTAACAAATAATATTTTTTTTAGTTTTTTTAATTAAATCTAAAACATAAGTTGCATGTCCTTTTGATCTTGAACACTCTTGATCTTCACAAATTAATTTCGAAGTTTTATTTGCAAGTGAAAACGTTTCAGGTAATAGTTTACAAAGTTTCAATTTATTTTCAAGAGTGATCAATGTTGGATTACTTGATAAACAACGTATGAAACCAGCATGAATCTTTAAAATATTTGGATAGGATGGATAATATTTTTCATAAATTTCTAAAGCTTGTGATTGTTTATTTTTTGATTCTAAAAATAGACCTAAATCACCAATAAATTCAAAACTTTTTTCATCAGTAGTTCCACCTGTTAACCAATTTGAAAATGATGATGATTGATTAATAAAAATTTGTGGTAATTGCCATTCTTGTTCAGCTAATTCCTTTGCAATTTGATAATTATAAATTGCTTCATCTAAATTATTAATTCTAATAGCCATTGTACCTCTTTCAATAAAAGCTGATCTAAATTCAATTCTAACCTTTGTACATAATGCAACCAATAAACAAATTGATAAAAATATTGATAATTGTTTCTTAATATTGTTATTATTTTTATTATCAATTAAACAAGTTAAATTTTGAATAATCATAATTAAAACTATAAATAAAAATGAATTTTCAAAGTATTCTATAAACCACCAATGAGTTGAAAATAATTTAAATATATATTTACTAAAAAGACTACCAACAATAGCAATAATAATTGTTTTTAAAATTATTATTTTAAAATTATTTCCATTTTGATTTTGATTTTGATTTTGATTTTTAATTTTTTTACTTTGATTAATTAAATTAAAAAACCAATTACTACTAGTAAACCAATTATTTGGTAATAATAAGATATAAAATATGCACATGAAATAAGAGAATGTACCAATTCTTAAACCTGAAGAACCCATAATTGTATGCATTGAAACGCCTAAAATGAATGATAATAATGAAAACTTTTTAATGTGCAAGGAAAACACTAAAAACAATTCAACAACAATAGTTGAACATGATACTATCATCATTGGATTTAACCAAGAATATCTTTGATCTTTTGAAAATAAACTTTCAAGCAAAGGTAACATAAATTGATTTATTTGATCTCTAAACTCTGGTCCAATCATTCTTGGTAAAACTGAACCACTAATCCATGACCAATGTAATTTTGCAATTGATGTCCAAAAATAAACTACTGATAATTGTAATAATAATAATTTTAATTGCCAACATGATACTAAACCATTGTTATTATTATTATTATTATTATTATTATTATTATTATTATTATTATTATTATTATTATTATTATTATTATTATTATTATTATTATTATTATTATTATTATTATTATTTTTATTATTATTATTACCACTACTACTATTATTATTGTTTGAAAGATTTTCCCAATTAATTGTTGATAATAAAAATAAAACTAAAACTAATAAATAATGATGTTGATAATTATCAGATTGACTTGATAAAACTAAATAACCTTTTAATAATGCCAATAGAAATGGTTCAAAATATTTGATATTAATTGATAGAGCACATCTTATTGATAAAATTCCACCAATAATTAATGAAATTAAAAATGATTTTTCATTAATTAAAGAATCAATTGATAATAAATTTTTTATAAAATCATCAAATTCAATTGGAAAATGACTTGCATTTGTAAATAAACTTGAAGTTGGTGAAATCCAAAAATTTGATAATCTTGGTAACTCTAACCAACAATCAATTGCCATCATCATATAGAATATAAATTTAAACCATTGAATTTTAATTTCACTAAATTTGAAATCTATAAAAAATCTATCTAACAAACTAGATTTATCCTTTTTTCTAAAATCAAATCGTTTTGATAATGTTTCTTTATTATTAGGAAAATTGGTTGTTGTTGTTGTTGTTGTTGTTGTTGTTGTTGTTGTTGTTGTTGTTGATTTTTTTCTTTGTTCTTTAGACATAGATCTTTTGATATCTCCTCTATTATTGGTTGACGACACATTTCCATTAAGTCTATCCATTGTTTTGAATAAAGTAGATTATAATTAATTTGTTTATAGGTTTTTGAATTATAATAATCAATCTTGCACTTGGTATCAATTGCAATAGGTGAAAACATACGCCAACTAAATCTTTCGTCGTGTTTTTTTAAATTTAATTCACTAAATCTAATTGTTTCTGGTTCTCTTTTATCGATATTGTTGATGTTGCTTTCTAAAATCTCTTTTTCGAAATAAAATCTATAATAAAATGAAATTGGAAAATAGCTTTGTATTAATAAAAATAATAATATAAATATTGAAACTCCAATTTTCATATTCTAAATTATTATTTTATTATTTTATTTATTATTATTATTTTTTTATTGTAATTGAGTTGGATTTTGGAAAAAAAAAAATAAATAAAAGTAAAAAAAAAAAATAAAAACTCTCAAACTTTTTTTTTTTTTTTTTTTTTTTTTTTTTTTTTTGATTTTTGATTTTTTTTTTTTTTTTTTTTTAATATTTTTTTTTTTTTTTTTAATATTTAATTTTTTCAGTTTAAAATAACAGTTTATTTTAAAGTTGACTTTTAACGAATTCCTAAATCTTTAATAAATATAACTATATATAGTAAACAGATAGCAGAATAGATAATGTCAACATTTACATTTTTAATTATTGGAAAAAATGATAATCCATTATATGAAATCGAATTCCCAATCACTGTACAAAAGAAAGAAACCTATGTTCTTCAATATATAGCACATGGTTCTTTAGATATAGTTGAAGAACATGTTTGGAAATCAAATAATATGTATTTAAAGATAATTGACAAATTTAATAAAGTTCAAATTTCTTCTTTTGTTACTGCTGGTCGTATGTATTCAAATGAAATAAAATAAAATAAAATGAAATAAAATAAAATAAATTAGATCAATAAAAAAATAATAAAAAAATAAAAATAAAAGAATAAAAGAATAAAAATAAAAAAAATTAAATAAATAAATAAAAAAATAAAAAAATAAATTAAAAATTAAAAAATTAAAAAATAAATAGATAAATAAATAATAATATTAATAATAATAATGATAATCTCATATTAATAAAATATTCCTAACTAAAAAAAAAAAAAAAAAAAAAAAAAAAAAAAAAAAAGATATAAAATTTTTGTTACTCCATGAAAAAAAAGATGAAGATGCAATTAAAAACTTTTTTGTTGAAGTACACGATCTTTATTTAAAAGTAAGTTAATTTTTTGTATTCTTTTATTTGTTTTTCCTTTTTTTTTTTTTCCAACTAACTTTTTTTTTTTTTTTTTAAATTATTTAGATACTATTAAACCCATTTTATGAATATAATAAACCTATAACATCAACAGCATTTGATGCAAAGGTTAGAAAAATTGGAACAAAATACTTTTAATTTTTAATGTAAAATAAATAAATAAAAAAAAAATAAAAAAAAAAAGACAATAAATAAATTAATATCAATTGTGTATATATATATAAAAAAGAATAAAACAATTATAATTTATTTATATTTTTTCTCTTTACAAAAAAAATAAAAAAAATAAAAGAAAAAAAGAAATTAAAATAATTTATGGAAATTATGGTTTAAATATTCTAAATGGCGTATTTATTTAATAAATAATCAATTTTAGATTTATCAATTGTGTTGCAATCATTTAATGAATTTATAATGTTTTTTAAAGATGATTTTTCATTTTTTGAACTAAATTGAATATTTAATGACATTCTATTAATATTTAATAAATTATTTAAAATATTAAATATTAAATTAAATTCCTTATTTCTATATGTTAAATTAAATTTTATTAGAATATTTTTTTTCTTTATTATTATTATTATTATTTCTTTTTAAAAAAAATAAATAAAACAACAAAATCAATAATAATAATAAAACTTACAATAAATAATATTTTTCTAAAATAGAAATTATATCAGAGAATAAAGAAGGTGTTAAAGCATCACCCAACACAATTGGTAATTGATTTGGATCAATTAATTTAAAGTATTGATATAACTGTGATAAATCATTATTAAATGATAAATAAACTTTTTCAAATTCAAATGAATTCTTTGGTGCAACCTTTGGTATTGGTGCTTTCAAATTTGCCATCCTATTTAATCTTTCTTGAAGTGTTAATGTTTTTGGTTGTTGAGGTTGCTGAGTTTGAGGTTGTTGTTCCACTACTAAATTTGAAGATTTAGAAATTGTTGAAGTTATTGGTGTTATTGGTGTTATTGGTGTTGGTTGTTGAACATTTTTAATTTCTTGAATAATTTTTGATTTTTCTTCTTTTTCTTTTCTTTCTTTTTCTTCTTTTTCTTCTTTTTCTTTTTTTAATTTATCATCAATTTCTTTTTGTTTTTCTTTTTCTTTTTGATCTTTAAGTAGAGATGTCGCTTTATTTAATTCAATTAATATATCTTTATTTGATGGATCAGATTTTAATAAATGTTTAAAATCTTGAATTGCTTCTTCAAAATGTTTTAATTCAACTCTAGCTATACCACGTCTATGATATGCTTTTGTATAAGTTGGATCTAAATTTAAACATCTACTTGAATCAATTTCACATTGTTGATAATTTTTCATCTTTAAATAAGCCATTGCTCTATTACCATATAATACAGCATTGGTAGAATCTAATTGAATAGCTAAAGTATAATATTCTATTGATTCTTTATATTTTTGTTGTCCAAATAATTTATTACCTTTTTCTTTATATTTAATTGATTCATTTGTATTATCAATTATATTATCAGCTTTTGGTTTTGATGGTGATGTTGTTAGCTGTTGTTGTTGTTGTGGCTGATCTGTCGTACTATTATCATTTTTATTATTATTATTATATAATTTAGATTGTTTAATTTCTTTATCTTTATTTTTAATTTCAATTTGCCATTTTTTTAAATCTTTTATATAATCATTTAAATATTGATTGTCAATGTTTGTTGTGGACTTGGGAGGCATTTCGGAATGAAAAAAAAAAAATAAAAATAAAAAAAAAAAAAATGAAAAAAATAAAAAAATAATGTGTGGGGTCGAAATAATTAAAAAATAAAAAATTATAAAAATGAAAATTATAAATATAATTATAATTTTCACATGGGAAATCCAGTTTTTTTTTTTTAATTAAACTGTATCTCCATTAAAACAAATATTGTGATATGATGATTTTTTTTAAGTTAAGAAAAAAAAAATAAAAAATAAAAAAAAAAAATAAAATAAAATAAAAATCTAAAAAAAAAGTGCAAAACTAAAAATAGAAAAAAAAAAAAATAAAAATGAAAAAATAAACATATTATTTATAATTCTTTATATAGGGTTTTATTTTCTTCATTGACCACCCATGTAAGAAAATACACCATTTTCATGTGTTTATCAATTGATGATCTCCAATCTTTCAGGATCTCAAATTTTTTTAAATCTTTGAAAAAATTTTTCACAATAATTCCGTTTGATGAAACCCAATTATTGAAACAATGTTCTTCATTGGTCAACATTGTTTCATGGGTTTTCTTTATTGGTCTAATTAGTTTACTACTAAATTCATTACAACAAAAATCCTCGTCGGCAAAGATTTTTTCCCCTGGCAGTAAATCCAAGTGAGCCACCTCTTTTATGTAGACCACCAGGTCAAGTTCACTGCCGACATGGGGGCCAGTGAGGTGACAACATGTTCCCTTATCTAGCGTTACAATTGCTTCGTATTTTAGGCATCTCTTTGAGTGTTTTATACTATAAAATTGATCGTCCATTGTTCTAATTGGGAAAACGGTTGTATCCAATGCTGTGAGCGCAAAATGAAAATTTCTATCGGAATTTTTAGTTAAATCTTTTACCTTTTTATTATCGTAATCAATTTTTCTGGATTCAAAATCCTTTTATTTTTCAATTAGTAATAAGAAATAATGTTAATAATAATAATAATAATAATAATAATAATAATAATAATAATAATAATAATAATAATAATAATAATAATAATAATAATAATAATAATAAAAATAGAATGGTGCACTTTAATTATTAAACAAAAAAAAGGAACAAAAAAAGTAATAAAAAAAACAATTTTTATATAACATTTGGAAAAATTTTTTATTATTATTATAAAAATATAAAATTATAATATTTAACTTTAAATAATTAAAAAAAAAAAAAAAAAAAAAAAAAAAAAAAAAAAAAAAAAAAAAAAAAAATAGAATAAGCCAAAACCTACATCAATTTTCAAATTTCTATAACAGCAATTAAGAACAAACCATATTTTTTCTGAGAAAGTTTTCTCAGTGTACCCAAAATTATAAGCGGTTTTAAATAATGATAGTCCATCTTTGCAAATGAAAATAACCATAGAACCCATATTTGTTTTATCTCCTTTGGTAATTTCTCGCAAAGGGAAAAGAATACAGACTTGGATACTCCATAGTATCTTTTAAAATCTTTATCATTCATTGTTTGAATTTCTAATAATTTGCTATTTCTAATAATTTTTTTTGATTTTACCATTTTTAAGGTGTAATATAATTTTAACTAATTAATTATTTTATATATTAAAGTATTATGTAAATTTAATAAGAAAATTAATTTTTTTTATGGTTTTTTTTCAAAGATTATAGGGAAATTAAAATTTAAAAATAATCCAGCCAAATATAGAAATTAATATTTTTACCACCAAGTAAATATTTTAATTAAAAATAATTTTTTTTTTTTTAAATCCCACATTAATAGTTCATACCGATCTGGGTGGAAATTATAATTTTTAATTTTTTTAAATAATATTTCAATAAAAATTATTTTAAGTGTGATATTAAAGTTATTTATTACATTTTTTTATTATTTAATTTTTTTATATTGTTTATATTGATTTATTTATATTATTTATTATTTATTAATTATTTAAGTTGATTGAGAAGGTTTATAATCAGGTGTAATTAATTCATCAATGAAATCTGATAAGATAGTACCAACCATTTCTCTATCAGGTACACTATGAGCAGAACCATAGATTGGAGCGGTACCATCTTTTGGTAAACTACCACTATTATCTTTGACCAATTTAATTGAATCTTTAAGATCTTCAATGAATAAAGACTCCATACCAATCATTTTAGCGGTAACACAAACGTGTAAGGAATTTGGTCTTTGAAGTGCATTTAAATGCCAACCTTTCTTTGACATATAATCATTGACATAAAAGATGTTATCACAAGTGAATGCAACAACCATTGCTTTTGGATCACCAATGATTTTAACACCATTGATTGATTGTAAACCTTTAATGATCTTCTTTGTAGTTTCCATTACACCTTTTGCTTTCTCGAGGAAACCATCATTACCCATTGAAACTAATGATGCCCAACAGGCGGCAACCAAACCACCTGGACGACTACCTGGTAAAGTTGGTGAAGCATAAATACCACCTGGCCAATTTGGTGCAACGAAATACATTGCTCTTCTTAACTTTTTATTTCCAAATAATACTACAGAGGTACCCTTGGCGGCGTAACCAAATTTATGAGTATCGACAGACATTGAAGTTACACCTGGAATACGGAAATCAAACACTGGAATATCATAATCTAATTTCTCTGCAAATGGTAAAATGAAACCACCCAAACAAGCATCGACATGACAACCAATATCATATTGTTGGGCCAACTTTGCAATCTCATCGATTGGGTCGATAATACCATGTGGGAAATTAACAGCGGAACCAGCGACGAGAATTGTATCCTTATTGATTGCTTTCTTCATTGCAGCCATATCAACCTTGTAGCTAACTGGATCCACATCGATATGCACGATTCTAATCTTTAAGTATTCGCATGCTTTATCGAAAGCGGCATGAATTGTCACTGGTACTACAATCTCTGGTCTGTCAGTTCTATCTTTATAGAAATCTCTATAGGCTTTAACTGCCATGAAAATACTTTCTGTACCACCAGATGTTAATGATCCTACAACTTTTGAATGTGCATTCAACATATTACTAACCATTGAAATACTCTCGGTTTCAAATTTACGAATTGATGGGAAAACACTTGGATGTAATGGATTCGATAATGAAAACAATGAATATGCCTCATTCAATAGTTTAGTATGCTCTTTCTCTCCCAAATAAACACATCCACTCACTTTTGAATCTACCCAATGTGATTCATCAACTTTGGCTAATGCTTTCATTTCTTCAATCAAATCTTCATGTTTAATACCTTTCAATGGTAATGTATAATGTGCATTACGAACATCTGTTTTAAACATTTTCTTTAATTCAACTTTTGCTTTTGCTCTTTCTTTCTTTACAATATCACTAACACCTGGCATTGATTTAATTGATCTAAATATTTTTTTATTTAATTTATCTTTAAAATCTATATTTTTTTTTTTTTTTTTTTTTTTTTTTTTTTTTTTTTTTTTTTTTTTTTAAAAAAAAAAATAATAAAAATAATAATAATAATAAAATAAAAAAATAAAATAATAAAATTTTAGTATAATAATTTTTTTTTTTTTTTTTAATTTGTTATTTTATTTTTATTTTTTAAAAAAATTACCTCTATCAGTGATAGCTTGATATGCTAAAATTGATGCTGCTGTTATGCCAGCAGTTGCTAAAACCAATTTAGCTGGTTGATAATCTTTTAAATAATCATTTGCTTTATCCATTGTTTTAATGATGGTGAAAATAAAATAAATTAAAAAAAAAAAAAAAAAAAAATTGTTTTTGATGGTGAAAATAAAATAAATTAAAAAAAAAAAAGAAAAAAAAAATAAAAAAAATTTTAAATTAAAAAAAAAAAAAAATTAAAAACATGTTATTTTCACAAATTCAGATATTTTTTTAATTTTTTATTTTTTTATTTTTTATTTTAAAATGAACCGAGATTATTATCGCGTTATTTTAAAATTACGAATAAAAAAAAAAATAAAAAAAAAATCGATATACATTAATTATTTTTAATTGTATATACAATAAAAATAATAATAATAAAAAATAAAATAATAATAATTTAAATATTTAGTTTTGGAGAAAAAAAAAAAAAAAAAAAAAAAAAAAATTTTATTTTTAATTTTGTTTAGAAAAAAAAAAATAAAAAAAAAAATAAAAAAAAAAATAAAAAAAAAAATAAAAAAATAAATTTAATTAAAAAAACGAAAAATAATGACCAGTCGAAAAAAAAAAAAAAACTAAAGATATTAGTATGGAAAATAATTTAACAATAAAAAACCCTAATCCATTATGTTCAATATGTAATATAAAAAAATTTATTTATTCTTGTCCGAAATGTAAAAATATAAAATAGTAAGTTATTATTATAATAAATAATAAATAATTATTCACAATATTAACACATAATTTTTTAGTTGTTCATTAATATGTTTTTCAAAACATAAAGAACTTGTAAATAATCATGAAACACCTATAGAAATAAATATAAATAAAGAAGAAAATAAAAAAGATGATACTATATTAGATAATGATATAAAAATGAATGAACCAAAGTTATCAACATCAGAAATTGAATTAAAATCTAGTTCAGATTCATCATCACCATCATCTGAAAATGAAGATGAGGAAGAAGGAGATGAAGAGGAAGAGGAAGAAGAAGAAGAAGAAGAAGAATCAGGAGAAGAATCAGAAGATGAAAAAGTTAAAATTAGAAAAGAACCAATTGATAATTCAAAAGTTAGTAGATTTTCAGAAAGTTTAAATTATTTTAAAAAAGTTACAGATGAACAATTTCAAAAATTAGATAATTCAAAATATATAAATAGTGTTATCACTGTAAAAAGTTTACAACAATTAATAATAGAAATTGATCAACAACCTTCAGATCAAGATAAAATACAATTATTACAACAATATCGTAAAAAGTTACCTGAATTTAATGAATTTATTTTAAAAGTTTTAGCAACAATTGGTTGTTTAGATTCTTTAACAATTGATGAAAATGATAATTTAATTAAAAAATAAAATATAAAATAAAATAAATTACTTCTATTATTATTGTTTTTTTTTTTTTTTTACAATATTTTATTATTATTTATTATTATTAGTTTTTAAATTAATAGTTTTTATTTTTAATGAAGTGGTTGAAGACCACACCAATCAGAAATAAAACAAGCTAAAACTCTTGTAATATCTCTTAAACTTTCTAATGAGACACTTTCATCAATACCGTGAATTGCTTTTGATTCTGGACCAAGACAAGTTGCAGGAATATTATAATAAAGTTCAAAGAATCTACTATCGGTGGTACAAAGTACAGGTGAATAAATGGCATCAGTACCAAGTGCAGATTTATAAGTGGCGCCCAATTGTTTCATCATATCACCAGAGGCACTATGAGTGACACCTTCAGCTTGGAAACCATTCCATTCGATTGTGTATGGTAAATTCTTTTCTTTAGCGGCACGGTCAATAGTATCAATGATTGTTTTACGAACTTTTTCCAATGGTGTACCTGGATAAAAACCTGCACGAAGATCAAATGAACATTCACATGGTACTGAAGAGGTCCATTCACCACCACTGATCATACCAAGATTGAAATTTAATGGATGGTCAAACTTGTCAGAGAATGCTTCATGTTTTACAGTGTTCCATTCAGCCTCTAATTTTCTAAGTTCACCAACAAGATACATAGCACCATCGATTGCATTAATACCTTTACTCATCTCCAATGTGTGTGCTGGTTTACCACGTACATTAACTTTACACCAAACTAAACCAACTTGAGCAGTGATAATCTCTGGAAATGGTTCAGGAATGATGGCAGCATCAGCACGGTAACCTCTCTCTAAACAAGCCAATGTTCCATTACCAGTGCATTCCTCTTCGACTACAGTTTGAAGTAATACTTTTGCGGCTGGAGTAAAACCCAATTCTTTAATTGCCTTATAGGCAATGATAAATGCAATGATACCTGCTTTCATATCACCACTACCTCTACCATAGAGACGACCATCCTTAACATATGGTGAGAATGGATTTTGAGTCCAAAGTGCATCTCTTCCTGTTGGTACAACATCAACATGACCATTGAAAATTAATGATTTTCTCTCTGATTCTGGTTTTGATGCATGTTGAGTTGGTGCTGGTTCATGAATACCAATTACATTCTCTTTTCCTTTATAAGACCAATTGACTGGTGAAAAACCTGGTAAATGTTTAATCTTTTCTAAATCAATTTCAAATCTATCAACCTTTAAATCTAATGATTTGAAAACTTCTTCAACATATAATTGAACATCTCTTTCATTACCTAATACAGAATCGAATGATACCATTTGTTTTAATTTTTCAATTGCTTCATTTTGTAATTTATCAACTGCTTCAATAATTTTTTCATGTGTTGGAAATTGAATTGAATTCATTTTTTTTTTTTTTTTTAAATTTTATATTTATATATATATATATGTATATATACTTATATTTATATATTTAAAGAAAAGTAAAATAAAAAAAAAAAAAAAAAAAAATCTTCTCTTGATTTTTTTTTTTTTTTATTTTAATTTTTATTTTTTTTTTTTATTTTAATTTTTAATTTTTTTTTTATTTTTTTTTTATTTTTTTTTTTCTTTTAACAATTGCGCTGTAATTAAAAATTGAAAATTTCATTTTAAAATTTCATTAATATAAAAAAAAAAAAAAAAAAAAAAAAAATTCAAATAATATTTAAATTATAATTTATTTATATAATATATAATAATTATAATAATAATAATTTTAAAATAAAAATGTATTGGAAAATTAAAGAAAAATGTGATTATGATCATATGGTTTGGAGAAATGGAAAAGGTAAATCAACACAAATTCATATTGAACCAATTGGAAGTACATTAAATGATTCATTCACTTATCGTATTAGTCGTGCAGTAGTTGGTACAGCAGGACCATTTTCAACATTTGATGGTTACAATAGAAGTTTATTAATTTTAAAAGGAAATAGATTATCATTATTCCATAGACAAAAACCAAATGAATCAATTGATTTAGATTATTTTAAACCTTATAATTTTAATGGTGGTTATGAAACTGATTCAGTATTCTTACCAAATGAAAATAATGATAAACAACAACAACAACAACCACTATTAGCAGTTAAAAATAATTTCATTGATAATAATTGTTCAGTTTCACCAAATTCACCAATTTGTTTTCAACAACCATTGATAGCAACTTCTCAATTAAATGAAGTTGAAGAAACTTATGATTTTAGTGTAATTAGTAAAGATAGTGAAATCAATCATAAGGTAGAAGTAATTTCATTTGATGATATTGATGATATTGATGATGATGAAGATGAGAATAATAAAATCTCAAAAATCATTGATTTAAATCCATCAGATTTTGTAAATAATTCAACATTAATATTTTATAGCTATAATTCAGAAGTTACAATTGAATATATTGGTGTGGAAAATAGTAAACTTAAAGCTTCATTATTATCTGATCAAACTTTAATCATTAAAGAATTATCATTTGATAAATTTAATCCACAACATACAAAAATATTAATTACCCATTTAAAAAGACCAATAAAATCTGAGCCTTCAAAATTAATTTATGTTAAAATTGAACCAAAATTAATTAATTAAAAAATAAAATAAAATAAAATAAAAATAAAATAAATAAATAACAAAAATTTAAAGAACTAAAAGAATTTAAAATATCTAATCATTTTATTTAAAACTATTATCCTAGGAAGAATTTTTTTTTTTTTTTTTTTTTTTTTTTTTTTTTTTTAAATATTTTTCTACTTTGCAATAGAATGAATTAATTCTGAAGGTTTTATTTTTTGACATTTTTTTTACCTGGGACTACTAAAATGATGGATGAAAAAATTATTAACCAAATTTATAAGAGAAACCAATGGAGGAATTTTTAGGATCACTAAATAGAGAGAGATTTGGAGTTCTGGTATCAAAACTTTTAAAAGATGAACCACAGGATACATTCTCTAAGGATGAATTGGATGTTTGAAAATATTTTGAATATCTTATACTATTGATATCAGAAGAAGAAGAGGAAAAAGAAGAAAAAGAAGACAAAGAAGAAGAAGAGGGGGGAAGAATAATATGAACTTAAATTTGGTTTACTTTGTAATTCTGTTTTAATAAAAGTCGATGATGACAACGATGACGATGGTGTTATATTATTCATATTCAATGGTGGTTTAGGAGAAAAAGATTTATACTTCATTAATTCAATATCTAACATTTGTTGTTCTGGTGATTTTAATGCAAATGGTAGTTCAGGGTAATAGGTGGGATTTGAAGTTGGAATTTGTTTTGTTTGTGGTTGTGTATAGTCATGTGACGATGTTGTTAAGTTATTAGATTGTTGTTTAAGTAATGATGCATATTTGAAATTCTTTAGACTTGAGGTTGATGAGGGGGTTGAGGTTGATGATGGAGTTGAAGTTGATGATGCAGTTGTGGTTGATGATGGAGTTGAGGTTGAAGGTGGAGTTAAGATTGGTGAAGGAAAAAAGAATGGATGTGGAATAGAGGTTGGATGTGGAGTTGAAATTGGTGATGGAGTTGGAAGGGTGCTATCTGTTGTTATGTTATTTGGTTTATAAAAGTAAACAACAATTAACTTTTTAGTTTAAGGTTGTTCAGAAATTTTCAATCTAACATCTTTTCCTAGTATAATACAACCTTGGGATGCAGTACCTGGATTTTCTATACTGTCTCCATGAATTTGGAATGAATGTCTACCATTTATAAGTTTTTGGAGTGGTATTAAATCAATCACTACCTTACCTTTGGGTTTTTTCAATAAATATGTACCTCTGGGTATTGGACCATAATTTTCTAAACCCTCAGAACTTGGTTGATTCTTGTGTTCACCTTTACCAGAATATCCTCTACAAATTTCATGTCCTTCTCCATCATAAAGGATTCCAGTGGATTGTTCATAGATATAAACGATTTCTTTTTTTTCTTCCATTTTAATCCTATAAATTAAAAAAAAAAAAAAAAAATAATAATAAATTTTAAATTCTTGGGAAATATTTTAAAACTTGTCTATTGATAAAGGATATTGGAAAATTTTCTGAAATTTTGTTAAAAATGAAAAGAGTGGCAGATGAAAAATAATAATAGAAAATGATAAAAAAAAAAATAAAAAGAAATAAAAGATTATTAAAAAAAAATTAAAATAATTAAATATGAAAACTGGTTATTGTGGGATATTTAATTTTTTAAATAAAAAAAAATAAAACAAAATAAAATAAAATATATATATATACAAATTTATTTATTATTTTGTTGGTTATTATTATTTTTTTATTTTAGTTTGAGAAGTTATTTAGAATTTTTGTATTTGGTTATTATTATTATTATTTTTGGTTGAGGTTAAATATTTTTTTTTTTTTTTTTTTTTTAAACACAACTTGAATGTTTTTTTTTTAACTTAAAAAGTTAAGTTTTTTTATTTATTTATTTTTTTTATTTAGGAATTGCTATTTTATGGTAGAAAATATTAATTTCTTGAATTTTGTTTTTTTTTTGAAGCATTTTTGGGGTTTGATTTTTTTTCTTTTATATTCTTTGAAGATTCCAATATTATTTTATCATAATTAAAAAACAAACATTTGGCACATGCTGTACTGGGTACTCTTTTTTTGTTTTTACCAAATGCATAAAAACGTTTTAATAGTGATGTATCTCGTAAATATGAACTATCTCTATTAAGATTTGTTGGTAAATCTTTAACCAAACCACATAAATATAAAACATCTGATTTGATAACATCTGCTAAAAATGCAAAGTTATTAAATTTAACAAAATATTCTTTATCTTCAACAACTAATGTTACTATTTGGTTATCATCTTTATCATCTTTATCATTTTGTTGTTGAATTTCATCTATATTTATGTAACTGAATGAAGTGGATTGTTCTTGTAATTGTAATTTTAATTGATCTCGTTGTGCTCGAGGTAATCTTTTGTACTTATTATCGGTTATTTTTAGTTTTTGTTCTTTATTTAATATTATTGGTGAATAGTTGCTGGGAATAACTGTAATAAATTTCTCAAGTATATGTCTATTTTCTGATTCTTTAATTTTTAATTCAAGGTTTTCTCGTGTTACTCCTGCGGTATTAATAAATTTTTCTTGATTTTTTTCATTTCTTTTTTGTTTATCATAGTTTTTTATAGTTTCAAAAGTTCTAAGTCTGCTTCTTAAACTTTTAGCTATCCTAAACATTTAAATGAATGTTTCAGATTATTGTTTGTACAATAAAAACCTAGATTAAATGTTTTTAAAAAAATAAAGTAATATAAAATAAAAAAGGAATAAAATAAAAATGAACACAAAAAAGCGAAAAAAAAAAAAAAAAAAAAAAAAAAAAAAAAAATTAAAAACAAAAAAATAAAAAAAAATTAAGAGTATAAACTGGATTAAGATAAAATTAATAATTCAATTGGTATTAATTAGTTTTATTTACTGTGGTGGTAATAATAATAATAATAATAATAATAATTAATAATTAACAAGCTAGTTCAACTGCTGTTGGTAAAGTCATCATCTTTGAATTGAGAAATTATTATCAATAAATAATTTGGTACAAAAAATCTTTTTTTAAAATCTTCTAGGTCTCTACAAATTTCCATTTTAGTGAATATAATATTAATAAATTTTAAAAAAAAATAAAAAAATTTTAACAAACCATAATCATTTTTTTAATTTTTTTTTAATTTTTTTTTTTTTTTTAATTTATTTTTGAAATTGAAGGGACAAATTAAAATTGTGTAATTAAATTGTTTTTTTTTTTTTTTTCATTTTTTTTTTTTTTTTTCATTTTTTTTTTTTTTCATTTCTTTATAAACAAATATTACCGATCAAATATAATAATAACAATAATAATAATATATTTTTTATAAAGAAAATAAAATAAAATAGAATAATGGAAGATTATGATATATATGGAGACTTTAAAGATGAAAAGAAACATACAGAAGATGAACTTGGAGAAGATGAAATAGAAGATAATAAATATAGAAACAGAAATGAAAATGATGAAACTATGAATACACGTAGTGAATCGAATAATCATGAAGATAGTGATAGTAATTATGGATCATCACGTAGAGATGATGATGAAGATGAAGATGATAATAATAATAATAAATCAAGAAGAAGTGCTAGTAATATGGATGATGATACAGAAAATACTCACAGTATAAGATTAATTGAAGATGAAAAATCTTATGATGAAAATGATGATGATGTAACTACATAATTTATTTTTATTTTATTTAATTTTAAAATTATTAATTTTCTAATTTTTTTGAATTACATTTTATATATATATAAAGAATATATTAGGAACATATGATGAAAATGATCAAAATTCAACATCAAATAACAATAACAATAATAACAATAATAGAACAAATAATGGATCATCATCTACAGTATCAGGAGAATCATCATCAACAACAACAACAACGACAATTACTGATACTACTGATTTATCACCAGCATTGTATATTAGTGGATTAGAATGGTGGACAACTGACCAACAACTTGAAAATGTATTTTTAGAGTTTGGAAAGATTGTTACATTAAAGATCTTTGAAAATGAAAATAATGGTAAATCAAAAGGTTATGCATTTGTAGAGTTTGAACATATTGAACAAGCTCAACTTGCAAAATCAAAAACTGAGAAAAAAGAAATCAATGGTAAAGAGATGACAATTCGTTTACTTTCTCAACAAAATTATCATAATGCTCTTACTACCATTAAGAATATTAGTTTAGGTCAATCAAATCAATCGAATCAACAACATTTAAATTCTTCTTCAAACTCTCATAATAATAATAATAATAATAATACAAATAGTGGTAATATTGCAAATAATATTCATCATCAATCATCTTTATCATCATCATCATTGTCAAATTCACAACATGGTGGTAATGGAGGTGGTGTTAATGGCAGTGGTGGTGGTGGTTCACATCCACATTTTGGTGGTATGCCTTATCCATATCAACAACCACCACAACAACAGCAACAACAACCACCATATGGTTATGCTGATCCATATTCAAGAGGTGGTAGAGGTGGTAAGAGATCAGTAGGTGCTTCAATGAGAGGTGGTAGAGGTGGTCCACCACCACCCATTGGAATGCAACCAGAGTTTTATTCTCCACCAATGAGAGGAGGTTATATGGGTCGAGGTGGTAGAGGTTCACCTTTCCCACCTCCTCCATATGGAGCTACAATGTCAAGTGGTAGAGGAGGTTATATGGGTAGAGGGGGTGCACCACCTCCAAATATGATTGGCGGTCCACCTCCTCCTTACTTTTATCAAGGTGGTCCACCACCCCCAAATGGTAGCGGCGGTAGTGGTAGTAGTGTCGGCAGCGGCGGCAGTGGTAGTGGTGGTGGTAGACCTTATTCCTCATCAAAAAGAGATGAATGGTCAAGTGGTGGTAGTTCACCTGACAGATACGGTGGTGATTATCATGGTGAAAAGAGAAAAAGAGATGACGATGTCGATGAAAGAGAAAGAGAAAGAGATAGAGAAAGAGATAGAGAAAGAAGGGAAAGAGATGACTACGATAATAGAAGAGACAGAGATAGAGATAGAGATGACTATGATAGAAGAGACAGGGATAGAGATAGAGATGACCATGATAGTGGTAGCAGCAGAAGAGATAGAGATGATCATGATAGTGGTAACAACAGCAGCAACAGAAGAGATAGAGATGATCATGATAGTGGTAGCAGCAACAGAAGAGATAGAGATGATCATGACAGTGGTAGCAGCAGTAACAGTGGTAGCAGCCGAAGAGATAGGGATGATCATGATAGCAACAGTAACAGTAGCAGCAGAAGAGATAGAGATAGGGATGATCATGATAGCAGCAGCAGCAGTAGAAGAGACAGAGATAGGGATGACCATGACAGTAGCAGCAGCAGCAGAAGAGATAGAGACAGAGATAGGGATAGAGAAAGAGATAGAGATAGATCATCCGACAGAAGAAGCGAAAGTACAAGAGATAAAGAAAGAGATGATAGATCAGATAATAGAAGTTCTAGAGATCATTACGATAGAGATTCAACAAGAGATAGAGAAACATCATCCTCAAGTGGTAGTGGTAAAAGAGAGAATGACTCTTATCCATCAAGTAAAAGCGACTCAAATAGAGATAGAGAAAATAGGGATTATTCTTCAACAACTAGTGGAAGTAAACGAGAAAGTAAGGATAGAGCATCAGATAGTAATCAATCAAGTAGTGGTGGTAGAAAAGATTCTGATCATTCATACTCATCAAGTGGTAGTGGCAACAGGGACAGAGATAGAGATAGAGATAGAGATACCTCATCAAATGCCAGAAAAGAAACCTCTGATAACAGAGACAGAGACTCATCCTCAACCTCTACCAATAGTAGAGATAGATCAGATAAAAATGAAAACACTAGAACTAGAGATTCAAATAAAAAAGATGAATCACAAAGAAGTGAACCATCATCATCATCATCATCATCAAGAAAGAAAGAAGATTCAAAAGACTCAACAACATCATCTTCAACATCATCGAATAATGAAAGAGATTCAGATAAATCCTCAACAAGAAATGAAAGAGAACAAAGTGGTAGATCCTCTTCAAAATCTTCAAATGTATCCCCTTCTTCTTCCTCTTCCTCATCAACACCATCACAATCTATGATGAGTAAATCTGAAAGAATGAATCGGGAAAATGAAAAAGTAATTAAACAAAAAGAAAAAGAAGCTGAAAAACAAAAAGAAATTGAAAGAGAAAAAGAAAAAATTAGAGAAAGAGAAAGAAAATTCCAAAAACCATCAACCACGGTAACATCCTCAAGGTCATCTAGAAGTTAGACTCAATTTTATAAAATTAAATAATAAATATATTATAAGTATTTTTTTTATTAATTTAAAACTTTTTTTATTTTATTTTATTTCATTTCATTTTATTTTAAAAAATTTAAAACTTTTTGACAAAAAATAAAAAAATTTTTCACATTTTTTTACACCTTAAAAAATTAAAAAAAAAAAAAAAAATTAATAAAAATTCAGATATTTATTTTCGAAAACAAATATTAAAATGAAAGTGTGTGTATTTTTTTTTTTTTTTTTTTTTTATTGAACATTTAACCATTCTATTTTTAATAATAAAGTATGACCAATTAATTATAGCGAAATTGTTGAAAACACTACACCAAGAAAATCATCAATAAATAGAGAAAAGATTGAAAGTGAAAATAATGGTCAGGTTTATAATGAATTATTTTTTTTTAAATTGTTATTAAATGAAGATTTATCAAAATTTTTAATTTCATTAATTAATACAAATCTTAGACATGAGAGGGAGAAAAAATTAGATAAAGGGAAGGATATTTCAAGATTAAATGATTTAACCGATATTACATTCTGGAAATTTATAACTGATTATTTAAAAAATATTTATTCAAATAAAAACAATGATAAGATACCACCTGAATTAATTTAAAAATGATGGATCACAATAGATATTCAGCAGTACATAATGTTTTGGATATGAAAAGTCATAGATTTGAAGAGTATTGTGAAATATTTATGAACAGTGCATTGAAATATATTAATATTGGTAACGTTCTCAATTGTGATGAAACAATATACGCATATTATGGGAAAGATCATATATTGATTAATAATGATAGCAAACCCCATTCAGTCGGAATTGAAGCATATAGTCTAACAACCAAATTGAATATTAGTAATTGTCCATATGTAATTAGTTATGGTCCAAGAACACCAGAAAACTGTCAATCTCCTTTCAATTCATTAAAAACCCTTTTGGATAATTTACATTCAAAATATAATTGGGAGGATCCAAGGAATAACTTAATCGTATGTTGCGATAGTGCCTTTGCATTAGTAAATAATAAAGAATGTTTAGATGAATTGAAATGTCGTATTTTATCCTCAACAAGGAAGAGTGGCGTGACTGTTCCTCAAGAAATAAAATATTCGTCAAACCTTTATTAACCATACATAAAACATTCCTTTTTTATGATGAAAGCACAGGACTATTGTACGAGTATACCAAAAATACCGCTGGTCATATCAATTGCATTGCAACAAATCTATATTCAAGATATTCAAACCCATATGTGGAAATTAATAATAATCTAAATATAGAACAATTTGCAACTATTGGAAATTTATTTCGTTTTTCAAAAAAAGAATTAGAACTAATTTTTGTTGGTGAGACATTGCATGGGACAACATTGGAAATATTAAATGACAAATATAAAACTAACTTTGTAAAACCACCATGTGGTCCTTTTTGGAACGAACAAATGTTGAAGAAATTATCAGCTGAACACATAGCTCAAATATATAATGATAAATACAAAAAAGAAAACAACAATCTTAACAAAAACGACAAAATTAAAAAAATATTAGAACCATTGGATAGCACTCAAGATGGTGGGATATATGATAAAAACAAAAATTATTCCAAGAAGGAACTACAAGATTTAAAAATAAAAGTTATTGGTACTCATCAGAATCGTTCCCAAATGATTCATGATCAATATATTTTCTGGTACAACCTTGTAGACATCACAGACAAACGTTACTATGCTACAATTAGAGGTAGCTCTTCCCACTCATATACTAAATTATTTATATTAGGTGGTTTGTTTGATTTAATACTAAATTCATATTCTCTGCACCGTGAATATCATGAAATGGAATTAGAATGTAAAAATCCAGAAAATCAACCTCCGGAAATAATTCAAACAATAAATAAATTTGTTGAATCCCTCATTTTTCAATTTCATGAATTAAAAGAATTACAATAAATCAATTTACAATCAATAAAACTGTTTTAATTATTTTTTTTATTTTTTTTTTATTTTTTTTATTTTTTTTTTGAAATTTTTTTTTTTTTTTAATATTAAAAAATGTGAAAATTTTTTTTATTTTTTGTGTTAAAAGTGCATAAAAAAAAGATATTTTTAAAAAAAAAAAAAAAAAATCTTGAGAATTTATCAATTCCAAATGTCTTCCCAAGAAATTGTTTTTTTTTTTGTTTTTTTTTTGTTTTTTTTTTTCGTTTTATGCACACATTTTTTTTTTTTTTGTTTTTTTTTTAAAATCATTTAAATAAATAATAATAATTAAAAAAATAAAAAAGAAAATAAAAATGACAGAGAATAGAGTTATTCAAGATTTAAGAGGAACACCAATTTATTGTAGAAGTATTTCACCAGATCAAATTAATATAGTTCAAAAGTATATAGATGCACATACAATTGGTGGACATAATATTAAAAAGGTTAAATTAAGTGGAAAGCTAACTATATCAGGAAGTAGTTCAATTTATTTAGTAATGGCAAATTTAATTAAACAAGAGAATCCAAATGTAAATATAATTATAAGTGATGAACTTTATTGTGATACACCAAAGATTATAAAATCCTTTGGTGCCAATACAATTGAAGTAGATGTAACCAAACCAAACTCGATCATACAACAATTTCAAGTGATTAAAAATGGTGGATTTGGTAATAAGGATGCAACCAATATACTCTTTGTTGAAAGTTCTTCAAATCCAAATGGGAATATATTCCCATTTGAAATTTTACCAAAACTAAGACAACTATCAAAGAAACTTTATGTAGTGGTTGATAATACTTGGTTAACTCATATAATATTAAATCCATTCAAATATGATGTTGATATTGTTGTAAACTCTTGTTCAAAATATTATAGTGCAGGTCAATGTATTTCGGGTATGATCATTTCAAAGCATACTCAATTTATGAACAATTTAGAATCATTTTCAAAAATTATGGGTTATCATGTTAGTGTAGATTATTGTAAAATTTTAATTGAAAATTTTGATTCACTATCTGATCGTTTATTAAAATCAGCTAAAAACACTCAAGAATTAACAAAAGTTTTAAAATCTTATGGTTTATTCATCAGAAATAGTTCAAATCCTGATGATCCTTCAAATCAATTGGCTTTAAAATATTATAATTCTATCGACAATAATGAAATAATTCATCCAAGTGTAATCAATGTAATTTTAAATAAACCAATTGGACTTGTAAAACAATTACTCTTTGATAATAATATAATAACTCAAACTTCTTTTGGTTCGAACCATACAAAAGTTTGTAATTTCATTCATTCAATTACTCCAACTTCGACTCAAATTAGAATTTCTGTTGGTTATGATCCAATTAATTTTGAAATGTTTTCATTTTTAAAAGAAAATTAATATTTAAATATTTTAATTTAATAATTAAAAAAAAAAATAATAAAAAAAAAAAAAAAAAAAAGATAATAATTTAATATTATTTAAAAATTTAATTTAATAATTAAAAAAAAAAAAAAAATTATAAATGATTTAAATTATCTGATTATTTTTTATTTTATATTTATTTTGAAAATTATTCTTTTATACTTTTAAATTATAACAATATTTATTAAAATTTTTTAAAACTTTTTTTTTTTTTTTAACCCTTTTAAAGAAGGTGACCAAAAAAAAATGAATGGCGATATTTATGTTTCATAATATAATTTTGATTTAAAACAATAAGGTTGGACAACTTCAAATATTATTTACATAATAAAAAAAACAATAAATTGTTCTTTAATAATTTATATTTGATAAAAAAAAAAAAAAAAAAAATTTTTATGTGTTTAATAGAAATAATAAAATTAACAAATTGTAAAAATAGAAATTAATGAATATATTATTATTGTCGGTGTGGTAGTGGGGTTTAATAATTTTTTTTAAACTGTTTTAAAAATTGCTATTAATTATTTTTTAAAATAAAAATAATTAAAATGTTTTTTTTTTTGAATCTATTTTTAAAAAATTTCTTCTCGTTTTGGTATTTTAATAATGAGTAGATTTTTGATTTTATGTTAAATTCTATTTTTATTTCTAGCGCAAAAAAAAATATCATGAAATAAATTTTTAAATAAAAAAAAAATAAAAAAAAAAAATAAAAATTAACACATCACAAATAATTAAAGATATTCCATATTAAATTTAGATTTGGAATTTAGTATTTAAATAAAATTGTCAAAATAAATAAATAGATTTATATCGAATATACACTATTTCCTTTATTCCATACTATACAAATTTCAAACTCATATAAAATCCAAACTCAAATATTAATTTTTATTTATTTTTATTTATTAATAATTATTATTTTTTTAAGTAAATAATCATTCAAACAAATAATTATTAATAAATAAATAAAAATTTATTTAATCATTTAAATAAATAAATTAAAAAAATTATTTAAAAAAAAAAAAAAAAAAAGTTTATATATTAAAAAAAAAAAAAAAAAAAAAAAAAAAAAAAAAAAAAAAAAAAAAAACTATCGATGACACTTGACAGAGATTTATTTTATTTTTATTTAACTCCTGAAGAAATGAATGCTGCAAGAGCATATTTATATTCTTCAAGTACATCATCTATTGAAATTTCCAATAATAGTAAATCAAATAATTGTTGCAATAATAGTAGTATTCCAAGTACACCAAATACTCCAATTACACCATTAAAAAATAATAATATTACTATTGTTAACAATAAGACCAATGATAATAAAATTAATGATGATAAAATTAATGATAATAAAATCAGTGATGATAAAAACAATGATGATAGAATTGTATTATTCGAAGAAACATTTTTTTCTCAATTAATTCCATCATCAAATTCTTCATCAATACCAATTTTAGAAACATTTATGAATGATGAAGAGTTTGAATTTACATTTGATGAATCAAAACCATTTTGTCCAACAAATTCTTATTGTACATTGAATCAACAAAATAATAATTCACAATTTTTTACTGTTCCAAGCCAATATGTTACAAAATCAGTTTCAATACCAAGTCATTTTATAAACAATACACCTATTTCACTTTCAAATAATAATAATAATAATAATAATAATAATATTATTAATAATAATATTAATAAAAATAATAATAATAATAGTAAAGGTTTTAAAAATATATTAATTTTGAGAAAAATTTTTACACTAAAAAAAAAGAAAAAGAAATAATAAATAAATAAAAAAAATAAATAATTAATTTTATTTATTTGATGAAATTATTAAAATTGGAAAAACATTTTTTGGAAAAAAAAAAAAAAAAAAAAAAATTCATTTTTCATTTTTCATTTTTCACTTTTTTTTTTTTTTTTTTTCTTAAAATTATTTTTATCATTTTTTGTGAAACGTAATAACCATATCTATTAAAATGACATTCGGTAAACAAGCAGATCCAGATTTAACTAAATTATTAGATAAAAAATTAGCAAGTAAGTATAAATTCACTTTTACAATTGTATTTTTGATTTCTTTTATTAACCTTTTTTATTTTATTTTATTATATTTTCATCAATCAGTTAAATTAAATGGAAATAGAACAGTACATGGAATATTAAGAGGATTTGATACATTTATGAATATAGCATTAAAAGATACAGTTGAAGTTGTTTCACCAACTGAGAAATATGAAATAGGTATGGTTATCATTAGAGGTAACTCAATACTTTTAATGGAACCATTAGAGTCAATGTAAGTAACTTAAAAAAAATTCACCCAAATTTAATAAATCTAACATTATTATTTATTATTATTATTATTATTATTTCAAACAGGGCATACGTACCAAAAACAGAGTAATCAAAATAGATCATCAAAAAAAAAAAAAAAAAAAAAAAACTTTTATCATATAAACGACCTTATTATTTTCATTTTTTTTTTTTTTTTTTTTTTTTTTCGAATATTATTATTCCAATCAAAAAAGCAACCTTAAATTAGTTTCAAGATAAAAAGTAATAATATTTTGTAATATATAATTAAGAAAAAAAAAAAGAAAAAAAAAAAAAACTTTACAAAATAAAAGTTCTCAAATTTTATTATTATATCTTTAGGTGTTAACTATTTTTTTTGTTTTTTTTTTTCTTTTTTTTATTTTATTTTTAGACACCACACCCCAAATTTAAAATAAACAATGATTTATTTAATAAATCTAAACATTATAGTTTTTTTATTTTTATTTTTATTTTTTTTTTTTTATTTTTTTTTTTTCATAAAAAAAAAAAAAAAAAAAAAAAAGAAAAATCTAATTTTCTTTTATTCTTTTTTTTTTTTTTTTTAAAAAAAATGAAATTATATAAAGATTTAATTGGTAATTCCCATGATGATCTATTAACAGATAGATATGAAATAAAGGTTGGAGATGTAACATTTGAAGTAAAAACCAAAATGATTACAAAGGATTTAAATGTAGTTGTAAATAATAATTCTTTAGGTGGATCAATTTCAACAACGGTTGATAATAATAATTCTATTACATTATCAACAAATTTAGAGGACGAATTTGAAAATGTTGAAGCAGCAGGTACATTTCAAATCAATAATTTAGTTGAACAATTAAGATTGGTTGAAACATCATTCGATAAGAAATCATATTTAGCCTATATGAAATTATATATCAAAGATTTAATCAACCATATCAAACAACAACCATCGAATTCAGATAATGAAAAAATTGAACACATTCAAAAAGGTATACAATCTTTTGTAAAAACAATGATGGATGGTGAAAACTTTAAAAAGTATTCTTTTTTCACTGGTTCAAGTATGGATGCAAATGGTTTAGTTGCTTTAATGTATTATAAAGATGATGATCCAACTACTCCAACTTTTGTTTTTATAAAATATGGTTTATTACAAGTTGATGTATAACAAATCTAATAATAAATAATAATAAATAATAACAATAAATAATAATAATAATACTATTTCAACCCAACTTGACTCATCATTATAACTCATCACTCAAACCAAACTGTAATACTAATAACAAATAAATAAATAAATAAAAAATAAAATAAAATAAAATAATAGAGAAATCTATATTTTTGTATAAATAAACTTTAAACACTTTATTTTTAATTTATTTACAATTTAAAAATGTTTAATTTGAATACTATTAATATCTATTATTAATTTAAATCGCTCCTGATAGTCAAAACTTTTTTTATATTTAATTTTAAATTATTATCAAGATAAAGGAATAACCAAATAAAAATTGATATCATTAAAACTAAAAATATAAAACTATCTTTGCACCATGTCCTTGTTGGTGTTATTAATTTTTGTTGTTGCTGTTGTTTAACCTTTTCTTGATATATTTTTTGTTGTTGTTGTTGTTGTTGTTGTTGTTGTTGTTGTTGTTGTTGTTGTTGTTGTTGTTTTAATAAGATCTCCTCTTGCTCTTTTTTTTGTCTAATAATAGTTTCATCATTTTGTTTTGTTCTTGAAGATAATGTTGTTGAATTTAAATCATTTAACTTTAAGTCACTATCAAAATTAATGTTGTTATTATTACTAATATTATTAATATTATTATTATTGTTGGCGGTGGTTGATGATATAGTTCTTGTAGATAATGATGGTCTATATGGTGTAAAATTATTATATTGATTATTATTTAAATTATTACTTTTATCAAAGTTTATATTATTATTATTATTATTATTATTATTATTATTATTATTATTATTATTATTATTATTATTATTATTATTATTATTATTATTATTATTATTATTATTATTATTATTATTTTCATTAAGATTTATACCAGTATGACCTATATTAGTATATCTATTACTATAGGTTGAATTTGTAATGAATCTACTATCGAAATTATTAGAAGAAATTGGAGAAGGAGAAGTTTTAACTGGAACTGTACTAATTGATGCTGTTTTCATCATTGATGACGTCGCCATATCCTGTTGAAATAAAGGAAAACCTGGTGTATGATGAATTTGTGGAGTACTTTGATAATTGTTTGGTGTACTCATGCCACCACCAATAGTACTATTATTATTATTATTTATTCTTGATAATGGTGTTTTAATAATTGTAGTTCTAAGATGTGATGTATTTAATACTGATAAATTGCTACTCTCATATGTATTTGAATTTGTCATTTGATATTGTACTGTTCCAAAATTACCATTATTAATATTATTATTAGGGTCATTTAGATTATTAAGATTATTAATTGATGGAGTTTTCAAAAATGATATATTAGAATTTGGTTCTGGTTGTGATTCTGCTTGTTGTTGCTGTTGCTGTTGATGTTGTTGTTGTTGTTGTTGT
Source organism: Dictyostelium discoideum AX4 (assembly GCF_000004695.1). Lineage (NCBI taxonomy): Eukaryota > Evosea > Eumycetozoa > Dictyosteliales > Dictyosteliaceae > Dictyostelium > Dictyostelium discoideum. The sequence continues at coordinate 6,317,242 of NC_007089.4, read as the reverse complement.
GATAATGATTGTTGTTGATCTTGATATTGTACTTTTTTAATTGTACTTGGGTGAGATGGGGTTTGAATCATTGAAGATTTTAAAGGTTGAAGTGGAGTTTGTTGAATAATATTTTGAGTATTAATTGTTGAATAATCATTTAATGTAGTGTTATTATTTGTATCATCATCATTAGAATTATTATTATTTAAAGAAGGATTAATTGTATCATAAAGAATCATTGATAATGATTTACCAGAAGCTTCTTTTTCAATTTGTAATTCTAAATTTGCTCTTGAAATTTCCTCAATTGAGAATTTATTCTTTTTATTAATGATTCTATCTTTTAAATTATTATTTGGATCAAACATTTCTATTAAACTATGAATACAATTTACAACACGCACTGGATTTTTACCTTCAAATAAATCCAATGTTTGAAAGATAACTGGTACTCCAAATCTTTGACATTGAGAAATGAATGAATTTATATTTTCAATACGTAAGAAATATTTTGTTGATCCCATAGATTTTGGATAAATTATTTTGTCAATTCTACCTGGAAAAAATAAATTTATTAATTTACACAACACAACACCATCTTCAATCAATTGTATTAAATCATTACAACCTCTATCAATAACTTCATTATTTTGATTGAAAAAATCCTTTATCCATTCTAAAACTGATAATTTTCTTTTTAAATATAATACCGCTTTTTTATCTTTTCTTTGATCTGTAAACATTTTTTAAAATACTTTATTTGAAAATAAAAAATTATTAATGAAAAATAATTGTGAAAAAAAAAAAAAAAAATTTTAAAATAAAAAAAAAAAAAATTGAAAATAAAAAAAATTGTTTATTATTAAAAAGAAAAAAGATTATGATTCTATTATTAGTTGACCCATAAAAAATAATAAAAAAAAAAAATAAATAAATAAAAAAAATTACATCAATGAGAATTGTTTCAAAGTTTTGGGATCTCCACATTTTCTTCTTTATTTTTTTTTTGATTATATAAATAGAAGATGATATTTTTTTTTTTTTTTTTTTTTTCTTTTTTTTTTTTTTTTTTTATTTTATATTATTTTTTTTTTTTTAATTGTTTTTAATAATATTTTTTTTTTTTTTTTTTATATATTTATTTATATTTATTGTGATCAGTTCTGATGATTTAATTAATAATCTTGATTCTTCACATTTTAATCCTTTTGTTTGAGTATCACTTTTACAATTACCACTACCATTATCACATATTCAAAATTTTGGTTATTTGGTAATTAAATAAATCTAATTTCACAACCATTAAAATTATGTTGGCAAAATAAAATTTTTTTTTTTTTTATTGGTTTTTTATTTAACTTTTTTTTTTTTTTTTTTCTATTTTTCATTTATTTATTTATTATTATTTATTTATTCGTTTATTTGTATTTTAAATAAAATTAGTATATATTTATAATAGTTATATTATTTTGATCAAATTAAATCAAATACTAATAATAATAATAATAATAATAATAATAATAATAATAATAATTATAATAATTATAATAATAATAATAATAATAGTAAATTAATTAATTAAAATATGAAGAGAAAAAAAGAAAAAAATAATTATTCAAACTCAATATACACTACCACAACCACAACTACAACCACAAACACAAACAAATTCATTAATATCATCAAAAACCAAATAAATATATTTATTTATTTATAAACGATTTAAATCTTTATACAAATCAAATACACCAGATAGAAAATGGGTGATAATAATCTCGATTACAAAAAAGCATATGAAGAACTTTTAGAAAAACAAAAAGAAAAAGAAATAGAAAAAGCATACAAAGTGTATGAAAAGCTTTTAGAAAAACAAAAAGAAAGTCAAAAAAGACAAAAAGAAATAGAAAAAGAAAACAAAGAACTTTTAGAAAAACAAAAAGAAAGTCAAAAAAAGACAAAAAGCAATGGAAAAAGAAAACAAAGAACTTATAGAAAAACAAAAAGAAAGTCAAAAACAAATTATATTGGTTTAATTCAAGTCAAATGTAGTGAACTTTCATTTCATGATCCAAAGGTCATTGGACAATTATTCGATTATTTGATGGGTCTTTCTTATCTTTTTGGTAAATTACAAGCATTTGGACTTTTATTAACACCCAACAAAGTAATGCCTTTATTCACGCATGATTCATTAGGATTGGCTGCCAATGATATTCAAAGCACACTTCCACATGCAACATCTGTTTTACCTATCCAAATTAGCAAAACTGTAAAATCAAAACCAAACATAAAAGAATTTGATAGAGTTTTATATACTAGTAGTTCAAACCAATCAATTCTTTCAAACATATCACCAACATCCAGTAGTTCAAACACCACATCACTAACATATAGCAGCTCAAATACATCACCAACATCCAATAGCAGTTCAAACACCACATCACCAATATTTAGTAGCTCCCCACTCAGAGATATTGAAAAACCAAGAGGATTCTTTGAATTAATCTGCTCTACCATTTTCAAAATGAGAGAATCACAGTTCGATCCAAGTAAAGAAGGAACAAGATTATTCTTACAAGCAAATTCTTTATGTTTTAAGGCAAAATCGGTTGAAATTTCAACCAGCAAATATCTTACCACTTTGAAGGAAATTGATAAAAAACTATTAGATGAAATCTATTTAGTAAAGTATTTGGGTGGCGGAGGCCATGGACATTGCTCTTATGCATTAACAGAAAAGGGTCATAGTTTGGTCATAAAATCTTTCAATAACACAATTATAAAAGAGAAAAGAGAAGAAGAAAGAAGATTATGGGGTACCATTTGGGGTATTGAAACAATCATAAAAACATATTCAGCTAAAGATCATTTGGTTATGCCATTCATAAAACCAATTGGAAATGATGACTATAATAGTATAGATTTTACCGAGTTAATATCTACTGCAGCAGATACTTTCTCAAGTAAAGGTTATGAGCATATGGATTTATATATTAGACATATTTGTAAATACAAAAAAAATGATAAATATATAAATATCTTTATTGATTTATCAAGAGTATCAGAAGCCACAGATAAAGATCAAGCAAAACAAAGAATGATTAAAAGTATTTTAGATGATTTAAAATATATCAGATCCAATGATAGTTTAACCAATAAAGAACAACCAAACTGCCCCATCCTTCCAAGATTTTCCAAACCTTTTACCGTTCCTTCAACTCCAATAGTTTGAGTATTACTATCACTAAATCGAGTATTTGATGGAGCATTTGATCATTATTTCTTTCAAAATTTGAAGAATTGGTAGGATGATTCGCTTTTATTTTCATTTGGTGATTTATTGTTTGATTGTGATTATTAACAAAATATTTATTGTAAATTAATAAACTGATACCATCACTTTTACCAGTGTTTATTAATTTTTTTTTAAATAATATTAATATTAAACACTAATGTTGGAAATTAAAGAATTGTGAGAATACAACTAATCTTTTTTTTTAATTATTTTTTTTTTTTTTTTTTTATAATAAAATGTGAATTTGGTTTTTTAAGAAACTCTAATATAATTTTAAAAAAAAAAAAAAATATATAGTTTAACCAACACTTAGACTACACAAAGAAACTGATTATAAGTAAAAAAAAAAAAAAAAAAAAAAATATAAAAAGTATTTCAATAAACCATTTTTTAATTTTGAAATTAAAAGATATGATCAAAAACTGAATGGGTATATTTATTTATTTATTTATTCATTTATTTATTTATTTATTTATTTATTTATTTATTTATTTATTTATTTTCCCCAAATTAATTTTTAAAAAAAATAAAAAAAAAAAAAAATTTGATGTGGATGTTAAATTACTAAAATTTTATTAACACATCAAAAAATTTATTTTGGGTACACATTCCTAAATTTCCACAAGATATTTTATTTTCATCAAAAAAAAATAAAAAAATAAAAAAAAATTGACATTTCTCTGGTCTATTTTTAAAAAACTGTTTAAATAATGAAATTTTTTGACAAAATATTAAAACCAGAGATATGAAAAAAAAAAAAAAATGAAAAAAAAGTATGTTTGTGAAAAAAAAAAAAAAAAAAAAAAAAAAAAAAACAATCATCACAATAATAAAAAACAACAATACTATAATAAAAACATAATGCCACAGAAATAATTTAAAAGTAAAAATGATAATTAAAATAATAATAAAAAATTAACAAAATATTATAATTTAGTTTAAATAGTTATAAAAATAGATATTCACATAATAAAATTATCTAAACAAAAAAAAAAAAATAAAAACCTAAAAAAATATTTTACGATATCATAATGGTTTATTAAAAATAATAATAAAAAAAAAAACAAAGATATATAATTTTTTTTTTTTAAAAAAAAAAGTAATTATAAATTTTATTCTATTATCACTTTTTTTTTTTTATTTTATTTATTTATTTTCGATTTTATTACTTTTAAAAGTAATATTTACTTTTTTTTTTTTTTTTTTTTATATATTATTATGTTGCATAAAATTATTAAAACTAATTATTATACATTATTTAAATATTATTGTTATTTTAAACTTTATTATCGGTAACAACAGATTTATGATGGGTTTCTTGTGCATGTAAAGCATCTCTTTTAGCTTGTTGTTCAGCAACTTTATGAGAGACTTGAGTTGCTTCCTTTGGGATTTCTTTACCAAACCAACCATAGATTTTACGGAGTGCATCTTTATTGATTGGTTCAATCTTACCACGGAGAATATAGGTGACACCTAATTTAATGAAATCCATTGGAATGTACCAAAGGAAACACCAAATCCAAGCACAAACAGCCCAACCCCAACCACAACCTTGGAAATTTGTACCATGTACTGGATAATCTGGATTATCGGAAAAGGAATCATGTGGATAACCACGGAAACCATAGACACCAATAAAGGTAGCAACAATTTGAGACATAACGAAAGCAAAGATTACAAGATTACCTGGACGTTCAAAGTAAGAGAAACCTTGACTACGTGATACGAAAATAGTTGCAAGACCAGAGATAGAGACTTGAAGATAGATGAGACCACGAAGTTCATTATCGGTTAAGATACGAAGATTGATAGCATCATGGAACCAAGTACCATCATGAATGATTGCAAAGAATACAATGGTTGAACCTACTAAATAGAAACCATAACAAAGTGCCATAGTGAATACTTCGAAAAGATTCCATTGATCTGGTTCATTTCTAGCTCTTACACGATCTTTAGAGATTGTTAACATGGTACCATCATTCAAAATGGCAATGATAACGGTTGCAATGGTTGGGAATTTAAAGTTCCAAGCGACTGTGAGAATACCAAAGGTTGTACAAATACGAACGGTTGCAGCAACAGAGTAGATAACGTAATTTCTCATACGTTGGAAAATCTTACGAGATGAGATAATTGCATCGATAATAACAGAGAGACCAGATGATGTTAAGACAATATCAGAGACGGAACGAGCAGCATCGGTAGCACCTGCTACAGCAATACCAATTTGAGCTTTCTTTAAGGCTGGTGCATCATTAACACCATCACCAGTCATACCAACTACATGTTTTCTCTTTTGGAGTTGATCTACGACTTTGTACTTGTGTTCTGGCCACATTTCTGCGAAACCGTCAGCCATTTCAATGACTTCACCTTCAGAGATACCTAAATCATTGTTTTCAAGATATGGAATAGTAAAGAGATTACCACCCATACCTAAACGTCTTGCGGTTTCTTTAGCAATAGCCAATTGATCACCAGTGATCATTTTAACTGATACACCCATTTCGAGTGCACGTTTGATGGTATCCTCAGTATCATGTCTTGGTGGATCAAAGAGTGGAATTAAACCTTCGAAATGCCATACCTTAAAGTCTGGTGCATCATAAGAGACTGAAACACCCAAAGCACGATAACCACGATCAGCAAGATTTTCAATTTCTTTTTCAACGGCTTCACCAACTTGTTTGTAATTATCAGCTTCTCTTAAAATGATTTGTGGAGCACCTTTGGCAGTTTTAAATTGTTTACCATTTGCATTTACAAGACCCATTGCTTTTTTATCTTCTGGGTTGAATGGGTAATGTTTAACGATTTCATTACCAGAGTAGTCAACATTTGGATAGGTATCACGACAATAGTTTGAGATTGCCTTATCGATTGCATCTTGGTCTTCGCCTTCGGAACAAGCCAAGAATGCATGGAAAACAATATCTTCTTTTGGTGTATCGCCAACTGGTAATGGTTCATCAACGGTTAAAATATTTAAAGTGAGAGTACCAGTTTTATCGGAACATAAGATATCCATAGCAGCCAATTCTTCAATGGATGCTAAACGAGAGACGATGGCTTTCTTTTTAGAGAGTTGAGTTGCACCAATAGCCATGGTTACTGAAAGTACAGTTGGCATAGCAATTGGAATACCACCAACCAATAAAACCAAAGCATTGTTCAATGGTAAACAACGACCACCACCAACACCATGACAATAACCATCGTAACCCAAGAAATCAACTAATAATTCAACGAGTACCCAAATGGCGATGAAACTAATACAAAAGAGACCAATATTTCTAAGAATAACTTGAAGATGACCATGTCCTTCGGTTTCTTGTACTAAATTTGCAGCACGACCAAAGAAAGTGTTTACACCAGTTGCAGTGACAACACATTTTGCTTCACCTTGTTTCATTGCTGAACCAGAGTAAACTTCATCACCAATCTTTTTAGTGACTGGTAAAGATTCACCTGTCAATGAAGATTGATCGATTTTAACTTGTTCAGCTTCGATAACTCTACAATCGGCTGGAATAATGGCACCAATCTTTAACATTACAACATCACCTGGTACAAGATCTGGTGATGGTAACATAACCCATTCACCATCTCTCATACAACGGATTTGACTAACCAATGAATTCTTTAAAGCCTCTACTGCATTACCTGCTGTATTCTCTTCAATGAAACCAATGGTTGCATTCAAAAGTAATAATGCACAAATCAATATAAAATCAACCCAATCTAATAATGCAATTGATACAATAGCTGCAACTTCCATAGTCCATGATAATGGATTCCACATAAAATATAAAAATTCTAAAATTGGATATCTTTTAACATCTGGAATTGCATTTGGTCCAACTTCTTCTAATCTATAAATTATTATTAAAAAAAAAAAAAAAAAAAAAAAAAAAAATTAATATAAAAATAAATTTTAAAAAAAAAAAAAAACAATATATATTTATAATAATAATAATTTACCTTTTTTGAGCTTCAGCTTTTGTTAAACCATTTGCATTTGCTTTTAAT
>NC_007089.4:6277430-6304930 GCF_000004695.1 Dictyostelium discoideum AX4 | reverse complement strand
TTTTTCTTTTCATATGAGAAAAAGGTAAAAAAGAAAAAATGAAAAATAAAAAAATAAAAAAAATAAAAAATAAATTCAAAAAAAAAAAAAAAATTTTATTTGTGGGTATATAAATAAAACATTTTTTGAGAAATACTTTTTTAAAAATAAATTAAAATAATAGAAATGTAAAAATCTCAATGATAATAATAAAAATATAAACACACATTTAAAATTGATATTTTTTTTTTTTTTTTTTTATTTTTATAAGACCATTTATTATAACACTTTGAAAAAATTATTTTAATATTTAACTGATTCTAAACCGTCTATATTTCCAAATAAAATAAAATAAATAAAATTAGAATTTGATTTTTTTTTTTTTTCTTTTTCTTTTTTTTTTTTTTAGAAAATATTAAATTAAATAACATACCTTTGAAGTATAAAAAGATTGGATCAACTTCACCTGGTTTGTAGTACATTAAAGCGACATGACCATCAGCATCCATATTTTCACCAGTGTAGAATTTGTATTCGTCGAATTTACCGAGAACTGATTTGACAAAATCAGCGGCATCCTTTTTGAAGGCGTCAACACGGCTTGGGTTATTGTCAGCGAGTTTGGCAAGAACTTCCTTCATGTAAGCTTTAATGTAACCAGTGTAGGATTTTTTATCGAATGAGGTTTCAACAAGTCTCATAGCATCAACAACGTTGATAACTTGTTTGCTACCAGCATTATCAACACCTTCATCTTCTTCGGTTTCTTCAGAAGCAGCGTTGGCACCAGTGTTAACTTTAACATCTAAATCAATGGTGACCATTTTAGCTTGGACTTCATAGATTAAACCATTGTTGATTTCAGTCATTGGGTAGGCATCTGAGCATAATTCATCATGTGAATAACCAACTATTTAATATTTTTATTTTAAAAATAAATAAATAAAAAAAAATAAAATAATAATATAATATATATTATAATTTAAAAAAAATAAAAATAAAAAAAAAAATAAAAAAAAAATAATAATAAAAAAAGAAAGAGTTAGTATTTCTTTTTTTTATATATTTGTATAAATTTATATTATTATCTCCTTTTTTTTTTTTTTTTTCTTTAACTTGAAGAATTTCTTCAATCTTTATCTATTTGTGTTAATCTTGTTAAATTGATAATAAATTAATATATAAACCTACCAATATCTTTGAAAACTCTCATTCTGTGATAACTTTTTCTGTGTATATGATACGATAAAGGATACAAGACTAAAAATTTTTCTCGCCTTTTTTTTTCGGTAGGTTGAATTTTTTTTTTTTTTTTTTTTTTTTTTTTTAAAATTTTTTTTTAAAAATTAAAATTAAAATATATTTTTAAAAACGTCGTTTTCAACTTTCTTAATTAGAACAGTTAAAGCAACCCCTCTTAAGAAATCGTTTATTTATAAATATTTTTAAAATTAATTATTATTTTTTTTTTAAGTTATATTAAGAGATATTTAGAAGTTTTTTTTTTTTTTTTTTTTTTTTTTTTTTTTTTTTTTTTAAAGTAAAAGTAAGAGATCTTGTTTATTTTTAATTTTTTTTTTTTTTTGAAAAAAAAACAAAAAAATAAATAAATCTTATCTTTTAACAATTTAGTTTTTTTTTTTTTTTTTTGGTTTACCAATGAAAGTATTCTTTCACGTGATTCCACAATACCAGAGTTGATAAATCTACCAATAAAACTTCTTGAAATTCCAAATAGGTTCTTATTGAGTAGATTTATTATCTTTTCCATTATACATTCACCAACCTTTTCAGAATGAATTTTATTAATTCTATCTGGTGTATATCTTAAGTTCATACTTCTAAAAATAAAAATACGTGACTATGTTATAAATGATTAAGTAACTGTACTGAACGTGTTGGTAAACCACATGATTCAATTTATGATGACTGGAGGCTTGATTTGGCAGCAGATACAGGAATCAAATCTAGAATTCCCTGTGTCTGTTGGCAATGTATTTATTATCAATTCTGGTTTGGTATGTATAATTCAATAGTTTTATAATACATATATAATATAAAATAATATACTAATATATATAATTAATTTTATTTTATACTCTATCAATAAGTGTTCATTTGTGCTATAAATGATGAGAAGACAACGCTATCTAACGGCTGCAAAACATTAGTTGTATTTGAAGGAAACTTTAGCATTGTACATTTGTATCTACTTTTCAAAATTGGCGCATTCATATTTAAAAAACGTTCATCAATGATATTAAACATGTCAAATTTGAGGAAACCAACTTTCGCCCATGATTGCATAATATTATTAAATGTAAATGATTGCCACCAAGCATTGTGTCATAACGCAGGATAATTGCCAGGTTTAATTTTAATAACTTTACTATCACAATCAACTCAACTAGTCCCAACCAATTCTTGTACCGAAATGTAACTGTCAATCCCACTGATAAAAAATCAATAGCATTGACCAATCCGAAAGAACAAAGAACTTGGTTGTGTGAACACACAAGTGAAACAATAGTAAGGTTAAATATTTATCATTTTCAAAAATTAAATAAATTTTGATGCTAACATTATTTTTTTTTTTTAGTTTAATATTACTTTGCAATAAGCATCGTGTCTCAAAAAGACTGAAAATAAAATTAGATTCACGACATTAAATTTTCTTTTTTTGTTATTTTTTTTTTTTTTTTTTTTTTGGAAATGAAAACAAGTATTTCAAGGAGAAGCAACTTGCAATTGCATTATCCAATCAAAAAAAAAAAAAAAAAAAAAAAGATTTATAATTTTATTAAACATTTTTTTTTTTTTTTTTTTTTAACCTAATGAAAATATATTTCATTTATAATTATTTTATTTGTTGTTTAAGTAAATTTAATTGTTTGTTAATAGTTTCAATTTTTTGAGAGTTTTCCAATTTAATATAAGGAGTTTCTTTAATATGAAGATCCTTATGTAATGGTTCAACACTTAATCTTATATCATTACTATTGATAATATTTTCTTTCGATTGGTGATGCTGTTGTTGTTGAGTTCTAGTCGTATTTGTAGTTGTTGTTGTTGTCGTAGTTGTTTGTTTTTGTTGTTGAATTTGTGATTGATTTAATGATTTAACATTTTCAATTGGTTTATTTAACGAGTTCTTGGAAACAGTAGTTGTTGATGATGAAACTGATTTTTGTTGTTGTTGTTTATTATTGGATGGTTGCAATGAAGGTTGTATGTACATTGATTTGGTTTGATCGTTGATTCGTTGTTGGTTATTTGGTTGTTGTTGTTGTTGTTGTTGTTGTTGTTGTTGTTGTTGTTGTTGTTGTTGTTGTTGTTGTTGTTGTTGTTGTTGTTTGTTTTCATTTGGTTTTGCAGTTGGTTTAATAGCTCTACTTGATGTGTTTGTTGTTGCTGTTGTTGTTGTTGCTGAAGAGGAGGAAGAAGATTTACTTGATTTAAGTTTTTTTTCTTTTATATCATTTATTAAAGATTTGTATTTATTATTTCTTGAATCAAACTCATAAGATAATAATTGATTATGTAAACGTAATTCTTTAAAAAGTTCATTAATATTAACTAAAAACTAAAAATTTAAAAATTTTAACCAATTAGTATAATTTTTTTTTTTTTTTTTTTTTTTTTTTTTTTTTTTTTAATACTTGGGGAAAAACTTACATCATGAGAAATTTCATATTTATCACCAATTGTTGAAGATTGTAAAATTTGAGCTAAAGAATTCACTTGATTTTTAATGATATCAGGATTTAAAGTTATTAAAGATGAAGAGATTTGAGATGGTCTTGGTTCTTTTGGTTGTGGTGGAAATAATTGTTTTTGATCATTTGCCAAAGTTGATTTTGGTGGAAGTGAAGTTTTCTTTGTTTTAATATCATCATCAATCTTTTTAATATGATCTTTTAATTCTTTAGTCTCTTTATCTAATTTTAATAAATTATCAATAGTATTCTTTACCCAATCTTTATCTTTAATCTCTTTAATTTCTTTTGGATTCTCTTTTTTAACAAGTTTAGTATTTCTATCATCATCAAAATCTGATATTGATACAGTTTGTAAATCTTCATGTGTTCTTTTATTACCAATTGAATTATTAATAATATTATTATTAATATTATTTGATGACGATGATGATGAGGATGATGATGAAGTTGTTGTTGTTGTAGTAGTTGAATTATTATTATTTAATTTATTTAAATTTTTAAATTGTTGTTGAATTTGATAAATTTCTCTTTGATATTGTTGATATTGTTGTTGTAATTCCATTTGATGTTGTTGATTTAAAATTGTAATTTGTTGTTGTAACTTTTGTTGTAATTGTTTATTTGATTGATCTAAATGTTTATTTTCAAGATTAAATTGAGAGAGTTGTTTAACTTGATCATCAAATGATTGTTGATATTGTCTTCTATTTTGAATGAGTTGATCTTGAAGTTGTTGAATTTGAAGTTTAAAAGTTTGTAAATGTTGTTGATATTGTTGTTGAAGTTGTTCTTGACCAATCAATTGATTTTGAGTTGTCAATTGTTTAGCCTCGACCAATTGTGTCTCCAATTGATCCAATAACATTGATTTCTCATCCAATAGTATTGATAATTGTTGATAACGTTGATTGAAATCATTCTCAATTTTAACAAGACCATTATCAAATTCACGTTGATTCAATTGTTTACATTCTTCAATCTTTAATGAAATTAATTCTTGAAGATCAGTTATTGTTGAATCATTGATATTATTATTTAATTTTTTAATATAATTTTGTAGATCTTCCTTCTCATCGAATAGCAATTGCTGTTGTTGTTGATTAGCCAAAACTGAAGGTATTAATGTATTTGAAATAGTTGATAATATAGTTATCAAAGTTGTTGAGAAATTTAAAATATTCTTTTGATGAAGTTGTTGATAATTCTCTTTCATCTCTTTAATAAAAGTTTCAGTTTTTTGATGATTATTTGAATTTTGATTATTCAATTTCGATAGATAAGTATCCTCCAATTTATCCAATTGTTGTTTATATAGTGTTTCTTGATCTAATAATTGTTTTGAGGTTTGTTTTTGTATAGTAATTAACTTTTGTTGATTCTCTTGATCAGATTTTTGTTTTTGTTGTTCAAATTGTTGTTGTTGGTATTGTTTTTGGTCAATCAATTGTTGTTGTTGTTGATCGGATTGTTGTTGTTTTAATTGTTCCAATTTTTGATAATCCACTCTTAATTCTTTTAATTGATTTTTAACAACAACCAATTCCGATGCAATTAAACGATAATCATCTTTCTCCTTTTGATGTTGATCAGCTTGAATTGTAAATTCATGTAATTTCTTTTGAACATCATCAACCAACTCCTTATGAGTATTCTCTAAATTACTCAACGCTCTCTCATAATCATTGATTAAAATAGTTTTAGAATGTAATTGTAACTCTAAATCCTGATTGGATTGATGCAATTTAGAAATATCCATAGAGAGTGTTTGTATCTCTTGTTTATAATTTTCGTGAATCGCTTGACTATGCTGAGTTTCCAATGAGGATGCATAGAATTCTTCACGAATTCTCTTGATTTGTGAACGCAATTCTGTGATCTCACCAACCTTATTAGCAAGTGCCTTTTGATGATCGTTTTGAATTTGTATTAGTTCTTGTTGATGTTGTTCAAAGATGCATTGAATCTCATGATCCTTTTCAATTAGTAAATTCTCGTAAGCTAAAATCGAGTTTTTTAACTGCTCAATGGTGTCCAACTGTTCATCATAATGTTTCTTTAATTCCTCATAATGCTGTTTCAAACGTTCATAATGACCTTTCAATTGCTCCAATTTCAATCTAGTAGATTTTAAATCCTTTTCCAATTGTTCAATCTCTTGAGAATCCAATTGATTCTGTTCACCCAATTCATTATTCAATCTATCCAATCTATGCTTTAATTCTAAATTTATCGATTGTAATTCCTGATTCTTATCCAATATCTCTTGTTCAATAGCTCTTTGCTCCCTTAACGAATCCTCCAATTGTTTTTGTGATCTTTCATTATTCTTTTTTTGATTCTTTAATTCTTGATTTGCGTTTAAAATTTGATTCTTCAAATCTTTAATCTCATCATCATATCCATCAATTTTATGATTTAATTCTTCAATTATATTATGTTGTTGAATGATTTTATCTTTATCTTCTGGATCTTTTGTATATTGAATTACAACTTGTTGTTGTTGTGGTAGTTGTGGTTGTTGTTGTAATGATGATGATGATTGGTTATCTTTATTTTTCTTATCTTTATCTTTATCTTTATCATTTTGATTTGAAATTATATTTGATAATTGATCAATTTCATTTTTTAATTTCTCTTCTTTTTGTTTTTGTTTTTCTAATTTCTCTTTTAAAACTTGATTCACTTTATCCAATTTTACAATTACATTATCCCTCTCTTCCAATTGTTTGGTTTTTTCATCCAATTGAACTTTTAAATCAATATTTTGTTGAAACATATTTTTTTCTTCACTAGTCATCGATAAACTACTATCCATATAAAATATACGCATCTTTAAATCAAAGTTTTCTTTCTTATAATTTTCAATTGTTTTAATCATCTCTTTTAATGTTTCACCATAATCTTGTGATTGTTTGAGACCATTTATATTATTATTATTATTATTTATTATTGGTGGTGTTGATTGTCCACCACCACCATTCATCATCATACCATTTTGTAATTCTTCTAAACTATTTGTACTACTAAATATTCTATTAATTGGTGTATTGGTTCTATTATTATTATTATTATTATTACTATTACTGCTACTACTATTACTAGTACCATTATTCATATCTAATTGAAATGGTAATGTACCTGAAATAGAATCCATTAATTGATTGAATGAAAGTTGTCTTTTATGTCCACCACCACCACCATTATTATTATTATTATGACCATTCATTTTAGTTGTTGTAGTGGTTGTTGTTGTTGTTGATGATTTTTGTTGTTGTTGTTGTTGTTGTTGTTGTTGATGTTTTTGTGATGGTTGTTGTTTTAAATCTGCTTCTGGGTCAAAATCTTCTATCTCGTCACTTTCTCCCCATCCATTCATTTTCTTTTTTTTTTTTTTTTTTTTTTTTTTTTTTTTTTTTTGTAATATTATAATTTATTTATTAATTAAAATAAACAATTGTATATTATATATTTCTTTTTTTTTTTTTTATTTTTTTTATTTTTTTGTTAATTTTTTTTTTTTTCCCCCCAAAAAAAAAAAAAAAAAAAAACAAACAAACAAATAAATAATATAAATATATATTACAAATTAAGATTTGATAATGCCGCTTTCTTTTTTGATTTTTAAATCAAAAAAAAAAAAAAAAAAAAGAAAATGAAAAAAAAAAAAAAAATTAAAAATAAAAAAATTGAAAAAAAAAAAAAAAAAAAAAAAAAAAAAAATGGACCACCCACAAATTTCTATTGATTTATTTTATTGTTAAAATAAATTTATTCTTTTTTATTTATTTTATAAGCATAATATAATAAATTTTTAAAGGATTCCTAAAAAATAAATTTTTTGTTTTTTTATTATTTTTTTATTTTTTTTCATTTCTTTTACCAAACAATTTAATGAAAAAAAATAATTATTGAATGACCTATTAATTACCTTAAAAATAAATGTATATAAATATATATCAATTTATAAAAACTTTTTTACTATATTAATCCCCTATTTTTTAAAATAAATAAATTTGATTTAAATTTTGAACTTCAATAATTTGTGGAAAAAAATTTTGTTTTTCTTGGTTTTAATTCCAAAATTAATTTTTTTTATTTATTTTTTTTTTTATTTTTTTTTTTTTTTATTTTTTTTTTGGATAAATTTAATTTAAATATTGACAAAATTTTTTTTTTTTTTTAATTTTTTTAATTTTTGACCAAAACAACCGACACATTGGTGAGGTTTATTTTTTTTTTTTTATTTGTTTAATTTATACATATAAATTTTTTATCACACCAAAATTTTTTTTTTTTTTTTTTTTTTTTTTATCTTTAAATATATTTTTTTATTTTTATTTTTATTTTCACAAAATCATAAAACTTAAAAATAGTTTATATTTCAATAAAAAAAAAAGATTTTTAAAAAAAAAAAAAAAAAAATATAAAAAAAGATACTTGAATATATAGATAAAGTCCAAAATATATTAAAGATGTCTGAAGAAAGAATTTTCATTGAATTGGATGATGCAATGGAGACTAGGTCATCCCCACCAAGAAATAATAGCAATATTAATAATAATATCAATAATAATTATAACAATAACTATAATAACAATAATAATAATAATAATAATAATAATAATAATTATAATAATAATAATAAAAAAGATATAGTATCAAATTGTAATGATACATTAACAATAGGAGAATTAACATCATCTTCATCAACATCATTAAATGGATCACCAAAAACATCAACAAATAATACCACTACCACACCAACTACACCAACTACACCAATAACATCAATGACAACAGCTTCAGCAACAACAACACCAAATTCTATTGGACAATCAACCAATAAAACACAAGTAGCCACGACAACAAAAACAGCAACAGCAACAACTACGACAACAACAACAGCAACAACAACGACAACAGCAACAGCACCAACACTAAAAACAATGAGATTTGAAGTAAATTTAAAAAGTTTAAGAGGAGATGTAGATTATAAGGAATTGATTAAAAAGCATATTCAAGAGCAAAACAAAACAAAGATTAATAGTGGTTTTTATAGAGCACCAGGTGCACCAAATGATTTGAAAGAAAGTTTTGAAATTGAAAAAGAACTAATGACTCAATTGAAACCAAAGAATAGACTTACACAGGTTATTGATAAAATTGAACGTATTAATACATTAGGCTCAGCAATTAATTACAATGAAGATGATTCACCCTCTTCAGAGGATCAATATGATGACGATGATTCATTCATAGACGATGAAGAGGTACAAGAGTTTGATGCAGATTTAGAAACTAGCTTTGGTGGATTCTTTGTTAACCAAGGTAGTATCTCTCATAAAGAAAGACCACTCGATTATTATGAGGATTATGATGAAGATTATGAAGATGAAGAGGATGATGATTATGATGAATATAGAAAACAAAGCTTAAATAATCCTTATAAAGAAGATGTTGACGATGATGCTAATAATAGTATTGATAATGATACTGAAAATGATAATAATAATAATAATAATATTAACAATAACAATAATAATAATAACAATAATAGTAATAATAGCTATAATAGTGTTAATAATAATAGTAGTAGTAATAATAGTGTTAATAATAATATTAGTAATAATAATAATCAAAATAATAATCAAAATAGTGGTATAGTAGAAGAGGAAGAAGAAGAATATTTCCAAAGTAGTAAAAGTGATAGAGATACTGATGGTGGAAGTGCACCATCTTCAACCTCAAAGAAAAGAAAAATTGGTGAAGATTCTTTGAGTATAAATAAAAAACCAAAACTTGTATTATTAGATATTCAATCACCAGAGATTGAAAATTTGATTGTAAAATTAGAATCTGAAATTGATTCTTGTATTGTATTACCTTTTTTTAAATATATTCATATAGAAAAAAGAAAAAAAAAAAAAAAAAAAAAAAAAAAAAAAAAAAAAAAAAAAAAAAAAAAAAAAAAAAAATTTTTAATACTAATTATTATTTTTATTATTATTTTTGTTAGGTTTGGCAGCAAAAGATGATATTAAATTATTACCAAGAAAAGTTAGTGGATTATTAGCACAATTATATGATATGTTAAGAAGAACCAATGCACAAGGATTTTTACCAGGTAGTGTATTGGCAAGACTATCAATGAAATGGGGTATTAAAGATAAAACTATTAGAAATCATCTAAAGAAAGCATGGGAGGAAAATGGTGAAAAAACTCAAAATAAATCATCAAAGATCATCGAAAAATTAAATGGTCTTATCAATTCATTCGAAGAATTAATTAAAAGAGAATTTAATGAACAAGTTTCTGCTGCAGTCACTGCTGGTTCAGATAAACCAACCGAATACACTTGGGGTAGAGAAGCTAGGGAAATCATATTTGAGATTGTTAAAACCAATAAAGAGATCATTGAATTAAAGAATTCAACCCTATTAATTGAAGCAGAGAAATCTGGTAAACAACCACCTGGTTTAATAATTGAGAAAACATCTAGAGCAAACCTTTACAAAAAAATCGTTAATATGTTGGCTGAGACTGGTATCACTCCAAAATCATTGGCAACTGCCTACACAAGTGTTAGATCAGTTGAAAGAAAAAAAGAAAAGAAATTAGAAGATGCAAAAGCGGCACTTCAAAGTAATGAACAACAACAACAACAGCAGCAACAACAACAACAGCAACAGCAACAGCAACAGCAACAACAACAACAACAACAGCAACAGCAACAACAGTACCATAGCAATAGTAATAATAACAATAGTAATATTAATAAAAACAATGGTAACAAGCCATTAAATAATACAACTTCATCTTCATCTCACTCATCTAATATGGCACCCCCTCCTCCGATTCAAATCAATGGAAGTAGTGGTGGAAGTGGAAGTGTAAATATTAAGAGTGATAAAAGCGATAGAGATAGAGATAGAGATAGAGATAGAGATAGAGACAGAGATAGAGATAGAAGTGATAGAGATAGAGACAGGGATAGGGATAGAAGCCACCATCATAAAAGTAGTAGCAGTAGCAGTAGTAGCAGTAGTAGTGGAGACAAAGAAAAAAGAAAAGAAAGAAGTGATAAAGATAGAAGTGATAAGGACAGGGATAGAAGTCATAGAAGTGACAAAGATAAAAGTGAAAGAAGTGATAGAGATAAAGGTGAAAGAAGCGACAGAAGTGATAGAAGTGATAGAGATAAAGAGAAATCAAGAGAAAGATCCGAAAGAAGCGATAGAGATAAAGAAAAGTCAAGAGATAGAGGAGAAAGAAAAAGTAGTAGTAATAGTAGTAGCAGTGCCAGTAATAGCAATAGTATTAATAATATTATTAATAATATTAACAATAATAATAATAGCAACAACAACCATAATAATAGTAATAATAATAATAATATAAATAATAATATAAATAATAATATAAATAATAATAATTATAATAATAATAATAATAATAATAATAATAGCAATTTTAATAATAGCAATGGAATGATGAGTGGAGGAATTTTTATGAATCACCATAATAATAATAATAACAATAATAATCAAAACAATATTCTAAGTGGTAGTAGTAATAGTAATAAACATTCTTCAACATCACCCTCACCATCTCATAGAGAGAGTGAAAAGGAAAGAGAAAGAAGAAAAGAAAAAGAGAGAGAAAAAAGAAAAGAAAAGGAAAGAGAAAGAGAAAGAGAAAAAGAAAGAGAAAGAGAAAAGGATCTTGGAAAAGAAAAGAAAATTAATATCTCTATGGATTCCGATATCATTGAAGATATGATCTCTCATAAAAATTTCAAAAATTAGTTAATTGTTTTTTTTTTTTTTTTTTTTTTTCCAACAAAAAATTCATTCAAAGATATTTGTGAAACTGGAAAATTAGATCAAATTAAATCTTTTTTTTTAATATTTCTTATTTTCATAATAAAAATAACTTTTTTTTTTTTTTTTTTTTTTTTTTTTTTTTTTTTTTTTTCAACAAAAAAAAACCACGTTTAACTTCTTTCTAGTTTAAAATACAATTCCTAGGAAATAAAAAAAAAAAAAAAAAAAAAACTTTTCTTTATATCTTTTTCAAATAAACATTTCCAAAAAAAAAAAAAAAAAAAATCCAAAAAATAAAAATCTAAAAAAAAAATCTAAAAAAAGAAATTAGATGGAAAATTCGAAAATTCGGTGGTTTAATTTATTATTGTTTAATAAAAAAAAAAAATATACTCTTGTATATAATTATATAAATATTTTTTTGTTTTTTTTTTTGTTTTTTTTTTTGTTTTTTTTTTTTGTTTTTTTTTTTTTTTTGTTTTGTATTGTTGTTTTCTTTCTTTTTTTTAAAAAGGATTTTAAAGTTTGGAGATAATTATGAAAAATAATAAAAAAAAAAAAGAAGAGGAAGGGAGGGAGTATAAATATTAATTAATGATTGAATGATGATGATGATGATGATGATGAATATAATTATTTATAATTTTCAATTAATCTTCTACAAATTTCAGTGAATAATTCATTGATATTTTGACCAGAAGCAGCGGAAGTTTCAAAGAAAATAGCATTACCCAATTCGGAGATATAACGATTAACTTCATCAACTTGAACCTCTCTATTTGGAAGATCAACTTTATTACCGGCCAATGCTAAAATAAGATTTGGTGATGCATGTTTTTGTAATTCTGATACCCATCTCTTTAAAGTTTCAAATGTATTCTTTTTAGTGATATCATAAACCACAACTGCAGCAGCTGCACCTCTATAATACATTGGAGTTAAAGATCTATAACGTTCTTGTCCTGCAGTATCCCATATTTCCAACTTAATATTTATATTATCTACTACCATACTTTTAACTAAAAATGCAGCCCTAAAAAATACAATAAATAAAATAAATAATTTTAGTTAAAGTTTTTTTTTTTTTTTTTTTAAAAAAAACTTGTAATATATATTTATATTTACCCAATAGTTGAATCAGTTGGACCAAATTCATTTCTAACTAATCTTGAGGAAATACAAGTTTTACCAGTATTCATTTCACCTAATAAAACTAGTTTAAAACCTTTATCAAATTTATTTCTATTATCTGTGCTTGTGTTTGAAACTACAATACCACTATTTTGATTTGCTTTATTATCTTGTGATCCACCACCACCACAACATCCTCCTTTAGCTGTTGCTTGTCCATTGTTATTTGCATTTGACATTTTTGTTTTTTTATAGTATAAGTGATTTTTTTTTTTTGGTTTTTTTTTTTTTTTTTTTTTTTGGCTGTGTGGTTATTTTATTTTTTTTATTTTTTTTTTTACAATTATTGAATTTTGTGAATGTATGTTTTTCTTATTTTTTTTATCTTTTTATTTTTTTTAATATTTTTTAATATTTTTTTTTTAAAATTAAGAAAAATTGGCGAGAATCAAAGAAAAAAAATAACATAAAAAATTTATAAATAGCTATGTACAAAAAAAAAACTATGTGATATTAAAAAAAAATAAAAAAAAGAATATTTTTATTTATTTTACTATATATATTTTTATATTAATAAAAATAAAACAATAAAAAATGAAAAAAAACAATATAAATAAAAAAAAATAAATAAAAAAAAAATAAAGTGAATATATTAATTGTTTTGTGTGGGGTAAATAGTAAAAATAAAAAAAAAAAAAAAAAAAAAAATAAAAATAAAAATGAAAATTTTGTGTCGTTGTGGATTTTTATTTTTTTTTTTTTTTTTTTTTTTTTTTTTTTTCTTTTTTTTTTTCCAAGCTTTTTTTTTTTTTTTTTTTGATCTAAGAGAAAAAAACTATAAATAAAATGTAAAATAAAAGAGTTAGAATTTATAATCTTTTTTTTGATTTTTTGATTTTTTATTATTTTTTTTTTTGATTGGTATGAATGAACCCAATTTGATATTAATAAATATTTATTTTGATAATAATAATAAATTATTATTTTTATTATTTTTTTTTATTTTTTTTTTTTAGGAAATATGAAAAATAATCTTATATTACCTGGTAGTTTTTATAAACCATCTCTTTAGATTAATTTGGGGTTTCATTTTTTTTTTTTTTTTTTCAGGGAACTTATTATTATAAGTAGAAATCAAACTTTAAAAAAAGAAATTTTAAAATAATAAAAAAAAATAAAAAAAAATAAAAATTAAAAAATAAAAAATAAAATAAAAAAAAAAAAAATTTTATTATTCAAAAAAAAAAATAAAAAAAAAAATTAAAAAATTAAAAAATTAATTAATCCCACACACACAAAAAAATAATAATTCCCACCATATTTTTATATTTAAATAAAATAAAACTAGTATTCCCTTTTCTTTTTTTCTCTTTTTTTTTTATTTTTTTATCACATTTTTTTTTCTATAAACTTATTACTTAAATAGTTTTGTACTATAATCAGGTATATCAATAACTAAATACCAAAGTACCACAAATAATAATTTACACATAAATAAATAAAAAATAATAAAAAAAATAAAACACATACATTTTTTTAAATAATAAAAAAAAAAAAAAAAACAATGAATAATCAAAAATTGCCAGACTTGTATGAGTTTTTGGGTGTTACACCAGAATCAACAGATGATCAAATAAAGAAAGCATATAGAAAATTGGCAATGAAATATCACCCAGATAAAAATCCAGGTTCAGACGAAAAGGTATTTTTTTTTTTTTTTTTTTTTTTTTTTTAAAAAAAAAGTTATTTTTTAATATATTTATATAATTTTTCTAATTATTCTAATTTAGTTTAAAGAATTAAATGCAGTTTACGAGATATTATCAGATCCACAAAAAAAGAAAACCTATGATTTATTTAGGGATTCTAATATGTCAATGCCAGAGTTTGCAGCAAGAAGTGGTCAAGATTATGCAACATTAGAGAAAGAAATTGAAGGTTTTATGTGTGGTTCCGTTATAGGTTTATTATATTCTCTAATTGCAATCTCTGTTAATATTATATTTGGTATACCTTTAACAACTGCTTTCTTTCGTATGTATATATATAAAAAAAAATAAAAAAAATAAAAGACAATAACTAATTTTTTATTTTTTTATTTTTTATTTTTTTAATTTTAGCATCAATGGTATTTTTTATATCACCAGCAATTATAACAAGAGGTAGTAATTTTTCAAAGGGATTTATATTGGGAGGAGCAACTGGTGTAATAATGTCACCAGTATTCTTTGCAGTTCAAATCTTTTCATATAGTAAATATTTAATTGAAAAACCAATAAGATATATTTTGGGTAAAAGGGATGGTACAAACTCAACAAATGTTGGTAGCGCACCAACATTACTATTGGACGAAGAGGATTGGGAGTTTATAAACAAACAAAAGTTAGAATACGAAAAAATAGATGAAATCGAAAGAAATTGGACATTTTTACATGAAAATCAAGATAAATATAATAATCACGACTTTAGAAACCTATCATTATTTCAAAGTTCTTTAGAAAATATTAAAACAACCGTTAGAGTTATTAAAGAACATTATGAAAAACAAGATAATTCTTTTGAATCTGAATTAATTTTAACAAAATTATTAGAATCTTTAGTTGTAGGTTTCTTTTTTTTTTATTATTTCCTTTTTAATTAAAATATAATTATTAATTCATTTTTTTAATTTATAGTTTATCAATGATATAGAACTTATTTTTAATACTACAAATACAAATACAAATACAAATACAAATACAAATACAAATACAAATACAATTACAAATGCAAACAATAACAATAATAATAATAATAATGAAGGAAATAATAGTGAAGATAGTGGTAGTACCAATAAAGAAAATAATCAAAGTATTAGTAATGATATTGAAAGTGTTAAAAAAAGAATTGAATCAGTTTTAAATTTGGTTTTAGGGTTTATTACAAGTGAACATAGTGGTTATTTAGTGAATATGAGAATTTTAACCTTAATAAAAAATATGGAGATATTTTTAGAAGAATACGTTTTTAATCAATTTGAATATTATCAAATTTAAAAAATAAACACAAACACTCACATATATATATATAACCATTGGTAATCTTGTACATATTCGATATACTATTCAAATAATTTTTTAAAGAAAAAAAAAAAATAAATAAAAAAAAAAAAAAAAAATTTTTTTTTTGTAAAATACAAAATAAATCTAAACATATAATTAAACTATTATTATTATTTCTTGTAATATAATTGTGTAAATAATAATAATAACAATTATGTTTAAGATAAAAAACTACCTGTGTGAGTTTTTAATGTCAGTTTTTAATCGAATATAAAAAGAAAAATTATGAAATAAAGATCATTATCAATTTATTCATAGCATATCGATATTATCAATATAATATATTTAATTTTTATTATTATTTATTTATTTTTATTTTTTATTTTTATTTTTTTTTAAAATTACATTGGTGCTTTAAAGGTTATTATCTTCATTTTGATTGGTTAAATTTAAAATAATAGCAGTTGAAGTCTCTGTTTCATTTTCACCCAAATTTTCTCCATTATATAATGAAGAAATATCATATACACTTGGACTTGTAATAACATTTTTTGAATTTGATTCATTTTGTGTACTTGAATTCTCAATATTATTTGAATTAATTGAAAATGTTACATTATCCATTTCAATTGATGTATCCATTGATAATGACAATGTGCCACCTGATAATTCTAAATTTGATGGGAATAATGATTTTCTTCTATTATATTTTGACCACATTGAATCTATTATTAAATTAATATATTTAAATAATAAAAAAAAAAAAAAAGAAAAAAAGATTTTTATAAGTATAAATATTATTATTATTATTATTATTTTTTTTAAGTTACTTACCAAAACTATTTGATTTATCTGAATTATATGAAGTTGTTTTAACATGTTTAAATAAAATATAATTCCTAAATTTTCCATTTGCTAAAAATTAAAAATAATAATCATATTTTATTAATAATTTGTAATTATAATAATATTAATATAAATAATTTTTATTTTTATTTATTTTGGTAATTTTAATTAAGTTATTAATTTATTAATTTTTACCCAATACAAACATAACAACTATCATTTGACTTGTATCAATACACATTGTTATAAAATTATTTAAAAGTTTATTTTGAAATGTTAATTCATATTTAAATTGAAATAAAAATTCTTCAATAAATGTTAATGAAAATGTTAAAATTAAAGTTATTAATAAAATTTTAGTTTTAAATATCATATCTTTATAATGTTGAAAAGGTGTATTTTTTTTATGTTTTTGTAAATTATTTAATAATGCCGAACCAAAACCAATTACCATAATTGAATAAATTACTAATAAACATAAGAATCCAACGGCTTGACCAAATTTTAAATCCATTAACATTCCACCAATACACATAAATGTTATATATAAGAATAATGCAAAAATTATAAAAGCAGTTGAATAATTAATTGGTTTTAGTCTATTTATTCTTACATCTTCTGATACGAAAAATGAATACATAATAAGTAACCAAAAGTGTAAAATAAAAACCCACTGCGAAAATACACTTGCTGTCCCGAGGGTAAAAAATATAAATGTAACAGTACCAACTTGAAAATCATCTGGTCTCCAATAAAACATACAGGTTGAGATTATTCTGAAAAAACAAAACAAACTTATTGAAAAGAAAATAAAGAAACGAGTTACAATTTTATTTTTCTTTTCTCTCATTAATTTCCCTTCCATTATTGTTTGGAAACAATTTAAAATAAAGAAAAATAAATATGATAATAATCTAATTCCAATATATGAATAAATTAATTTATTTATTGATTCATTTCCTGTTAATTCCATTTTTTTTTTTTTTTTTTTTTTTTTTTTTTTTTTTTTTTTTTTATTTTAATTAAAAAATAAAAAATAATTGATTATTATTATTTTAATTATTATTATTATTATTATTATGTCATTAAATAATGTTTATTTATAAAAAAAAAAAAAAGTGTGATTAATTTTAGAATGGAATTTAAGTTTTTTTTTTTTTTTTTGAAAAAAAGATATTTCAATTATCTAAAAATAATCGAAAATTAGAAAAAAAGAAAAAAAAATCAGAAATATCTTTTAATTTTTGAAATTATATTTTTTTTTTTAAATTTTTTTTTTTTTTGGTGATTTAGGAGGCATTGTAATTGGTTGAATTAAAAAACAAAAAAAAACTTTATCACAATACAATAACCTTTAATAATTTTGTGCTATTTGGTGAAAAAAAAAAATCAATATGATTTTCTTTTATTTTTTTTTTTTTCCATTTTTATTAATAGAAACACCCAAACTCAACACTTATATATATAAAAAAAAAAAAAAAAAATTTTCATTTTTTTTTTTTTTTTTTTAAACAATGATTTATATACTGCCCTGAATAGCACCCAATACACAAAATCATATAAAATATGAAAAAAAATAAATTTAACCATCTAAATAAAAAAAACTATACAGTGATAAATAATTAAATTCTAAAAAATAAAATTTTTGCCAAAAAAAAAAAAAAAAAAAAAAAAAAAAAAAAAAAAAAAAAAAAAATAGGATTTTTACATTAATTTTTTTTATATTTTATACTCTACCTTTTTTTTTAAAAAAAAAAAAACAAAAAATCTATTATGTTTGGAGTATTTTATTTTTTTGATGTAAAATTTGGATTTCAAAAAAAATAAAATTAAAAATAAAATAAAACAATCCAGATATGAATTCATTTTTTTATTTTAAAAATTAAAAAAAATAATAAAAAATAATAAAAAATAATAAAAAATAATAAAAAAAATATTAACTATTTAATTTTTTTTCTGTCCACTCATTTATTTTTTTTAAAAAACAATAAAATAAGAAATTTTTAAAACTAAAAAAAAAAAAGTAACAACTTTAAACCCCATATAAAAACCAATAATTCAAAAATAATAATAGTTACTCTCATTTTTTTATATTTTATGTCTATTTTTGTATTTTTGAGTGTTACAATTATATAAACTAAACCAATTTTAATAAATAAATTACATTAAAAAAAAAAAAAAAAAAAAAAAAAAAAAAAAAAAAAAAGTAAAATAAAAATAAAGATAAACGAAAATGAAAATATTTTTTTTTTTTTTTTTTTTTTTTTTTTTTTTAAGTATCAGATCTAGATGTATTTGATATTATTTTAAAAATATGATCAATAGATTTCCCTTAAAAAAAAAGCCTTTTTTTTTTATTTTTTTTTTTTCAATTTTTTTTTTTCAATTTTTTTTTTTTCATTTTTTTTCTTTTGATATTTAAATTTGTTCATACCCAAAAAAAAAAAAAAACAATACAAAAAAAAATGTCAAAAAGAACTCAAAGAGTCAAAGTAGTGGGTTCTTCTAAAACCATTATTAAAGTATGTTTATTATATCATTTATTTATTTTTTTTTTTTAAAAAAAAAAAAACAGATTTTAATTTTTTTTTTTTTTTTTTTTTTTTTTTTTTTTTTTGAAAAAACCCAACCCTAAATAAATATCAAAGGCATTTGGAAATGATTTTATAATTTTAAATAAAGAAACAGTTCAAAAGCTTTATATTTATATTTATTCACAATTAAACAACAAAAATAATAAGAAGAATGTCAATTCCGTATATGAAGAATGGATAAAAAATTTTAATATTTCTTATGGTTTTAGTAACAAGTATAGAGTAGCCTATTTATCTGGTCGTATTGCTCCACCTAGATCATTCGCAAAAGATCCATCAAGAATTTTAGTTAATGACGAAGATTTCAAAACAGTTATAGATTCAATGTATAAAAGTATTGGCAATAAATCAACAAAACCAGCAAAACTTCAAAAGGTATTTGCCAGTTCACCATATGGTTGGTTTACCTGTAAAAAAAGTTGTAGAGAGTATTTTGAATCAATATCAGATAACAAACGTTATGATTCAGATGGTTCTGATGATTCAGATGATTCAGATGACTCGGATGGTGAACATGAAGAAGATGACCAACAAAAAAAAAATATTATTACTAATGAATTTTATTACGATAGTGATGCGGATTTTTTTAAAAGTGATAGCGAAGATAGTAGTAATGAAAGTATTTTCAATAATGGTATAAAAAATCCAAGTTTTAAAAGGGCACCCAGCAAATCGCCAAAAATTAGTGAAACCACACAAACTAAAAAAAGAAATAATAGTTACGATGAAGATTTCACTGCTCAACCACATCTCACAGCAACAACAACAACAACAACAACAACAACAGCAACAACTAATGATGAGAAGGATATTCCGTCTTTTGGTATTGAAAATCCAAAGAGAAAAATAAAAAAAACAACTTTAATGTCTGAAACAATACCAAATACAGCAAGTAAAAATCCAAACTCACCACCAACTCCACAACCAACTCCACAACCAACTCCACAACCAACTCCACAACCAACTCCACAACCAACTCCACAACCAACTTCTACCACTAATATTGCTGCTACCAGTGCTCCTTTTTCTAATACTAATGCTGCTTTTTCTAATACAAATGCCGCCTCTTCTAATACTTATACCACAAGTACTACTAATAATATTGCTACTACCAGTACTGCTTTTTCTAATACCAATGCTGCTTTTTCTAATACCAATGCCAATTTTTCTAATAACACTGCTACTTCTTCTAATACCAATGCTGCTTTTTCTAATATCAATGCTGCTTCTTCTAATATCAATGCTGCTTTTTCTAATATCAATTCCGATTTTTCTAATAACACCACTACTACTACAAAAAATACAGATTTACATCCATCATTTGTTAATAGAGAAATAGTAAATCCATCTATAAACACAGGTTCATTATCATCATCATCATCATCATCATCAGCAGCAGCAGCAGCAGTAGGAGAAGAAGCGTTAAATATAGCATCTTTAAAAAAAGATTTAAAAGCACTTGAAAATAAAGTGTCATTGATGTATGAAACATTGACATTTTTTATTAATAATACCACGGCTGTTAGTGGAGAAGCTAATAAAAAATTGGATAAAATCAAATTTTAAAAACCATCACCAAAGAAGAGAATAAGCAGTGGTAGAATCTCCATCCCCATCTTCATCTTCATCTCAACCTCCATCTTTCAAATTTGAATGTTTGAAAAAATAAAATTTTAAAAAAAATAAAAAAATAAAAAAATAATCCAGATTTAATTCATTTAATTTTTTTTTTTTAAAGATTAAGAAAAAAAAAAAAAAAAAAATTAAAAACTATTTTTTATTCTGTCCACACATTTATCTTTTTTTTTTTTTTTTTTTTTTATAAAACAATAAAATAAATAAAAGAAAATAAAAAATTAAACAAAATGAATGGTAAATAATTCTAAAATAAAATTTTTTATTTAAAAAAAAAAAAATAGAATTACATTAATTTTTTTTTTATATTTTATAACTTTCCCTATTTTTCTATACCAAATTCATTTTAAAATTAAATAAAATTTAATTTAATGTTTTTACCAACAAAAAATAAAAAAAAGTTTTAAAAAACTTTTTTTTTTTTATTATCATTCTAAAAAATATATACATATATATAAATATATAATTAAAATTTTACTATTATACATTATTTTGATTAATCTCATTATTATCATTATTAATATTATTAATTATTATTTGAGATTCTAATTCAATACCAGTGTTATCAATTGTTATATTTGAATTTGGTATACTATTACTTTCAATTGAATTTTTTGAGTATGTAATATCTAAATCAATTGATAATTCATTCGATTTACCACTATGATCATAATTTGAAGGATATGATTTTTTAGTATTTATTTTAGAACCTTGTGAATCTAATTTTGTTTTTAATAAAAAAAAAAAAAAAAAAAAAAAAAAAAAATTAATAAATAATTAAATAATTAATTAATCATATTTTTTAAACAAAATAATTACCTAAACTAGATTTTTCATTTGAATTAAATGAAGTTGTTTTAACTTTCCTGAATAATATATAATTTGAAAATTTTCCATTTGCTAAAATGTACATAACAACAATCATTTGAGTTGTATCAATTAAATAAGTAATGAAATTACTTTGAACACTTGTTGAAGTTGAAAATTCTTCAAATGCAAATTGATATATACCCTCTTCAATAACTGTACAAATAAATACCAAAGATACAGTTGTTATCAAAACTTTAGTTTTAAAAATCATATCTTGAAAATGTTGAAATGGTGTATTTTTTTTATGATTTTGTAAACTTCTCAATAAAGCCATACCAAATCCAATTACCATTGCACAATAAATTGCTAATAAAATTAAAAATCCAACTGCTTGACCAAATTTAATATCCATTAACATACTAGTTATACAAATAACAGTTTGATAAACTACAATTGCAATAACCAATATATTAGTTGCCCATTTTATTGGTTTAATTCTATTTAATCTAACATCTTCAGAAACAAAGAATGAATACATAATCAATAGCCAAAAATGTAAAATATATACCCAAGTTAGGAAAACTATTGATGTACCTATAAAAAAAATAAAAAAAATAAAAATCAGATCATTGTCTTAAAAAAAAAAAAAAAATAAAAAAAAATGAAAATCAGATTTGAATGTACCTATTGAAAAGAAGAAAAATGCCCAAGATCCAACTTCCCATTCTTCAGGTTCTCTATAAAATAATGCTGTGGATACAATTCTGACTCCACAGAAAGAAGCCATTGATAAGAAAATATAAAATCTGGTGGTTTTTTTATTAGCTTTTTGTCCAACTAGTGATTTTCCTTCTATAATTGTTTGGTATGAATTTAATATAAAAAAAAATGAATATGATAATAATCTAATCCCTATATAGGAATATAATAATTTATCAGTTGCTTCATTTTTGGTATATGTCATTTTTTTTTTTTTTTTTAAAAAAAAAATATATATTAAATAAAGTTATTTTTAAAAATGAGTCCAAATAAAAAATAAAATAAAGAAAAAAAAAAATAAAAAAAAATAAAATAAAAAAAAAAAAATAATTAAAAATATCATCACCAAACCATCAAAATTTTAATATCAACAAATTCCACTGCCGACCACTTTATTTTTTTTTTTTTCAAATTATTTTTTTGATTTTTTTTTGGTTTTTTTTTTTTGATTGGATATTTTGACACAACGTCTTTATTTTAAATGAAAATAATCATTTTCAAAAAAAAAAAAAAATAAAGGTGGGAAGGGAATAAAGTTTTTCCTAAAAACTAATATTAATAATTTTATTTTGTTTTTTTTTTTTTTTTGCAAATGAGTGGTGAGTGAAATCGAAAAAAAAAAAAAAAAAAAAAAATCTTTTTTTAATGTCATTTCAAATGTCAAACCACGAAACAGTTATTTTTAATTTTTCTTAATATTTTTTTTAAATACCACAATTTGAAAACCCTCTAATAAACTATTTAATTTACTGTCATTTAAAAAATGAAAAAAAACTTTTTTTGTTCTTTATCTCTTCTTCGAATTTCGGTTGAGCTTTTAATAAATAATAGTCAATAACCGAAGTAAAAAGAAATTCAACATTATTATTATCTTTCGACGAAATTTCAAAATATTGTAAATTATTATTATTATTATTATTACTATTATTATTATTATTATTATTATTATTATTATTATTATTATTATTATTATTATTATTATTATTATTATTATTATTATTATTATTATTTTGAATAAATTTTGATTGAATATCTAATAACGAAACTTGTCTATTTGAAATTAAATCTGATTTTGTACCAACTAAAAATATTTGAATTGAATTATCTTTATTTGATTGATCCAATTTTAATAACCAATTATTTATAGAATCAAAAGATGATTTATTTGTAAGATCAAATAATAATAGTATTATTTTTGTATTTGATAAAACTTGTTTATTAAAAACATTAATATGATCATGGGAAACATAATCCCAAATTTGTAATTTATATTTTTCTCCTTTAATCTCCATAATTTTATAATCAAAATCTATTCCAATTGTTGGTATATATTGTGAGTTAAATTCATCTTTCTAAAAAAAAAAAAAAAAAAAAAAAAAAAAAAGATTAATAAATTTAATTTAAGGCAACTAATAATAATTATATTATTTTAAAACTAGTTTATTTACAGTAGCTCTTATTAATAATGATGATTTTCCAACTTCCTTTTCTCCTAATATCATTATTTTAATTATATTGTTTTTTTTGTTACTCATTTTAATTTACAATTTAATTAGTTAATAAAAAAAAAAAAAAATCAACCAAACCAAGTGTTTTATTTTTGAAAAAAAAAAAAAAAAAAAAAAATTAATCAAACCAAATGTTTTATTTTTAAAAAAAAAAAAAAAAAAAAAAAAAAAAATATTTAAATAAAAAATAATAAAAGTAATACAATTCTATAGATAAAAATAAAATAAAAATAAATAAAAATAAAAAAAATAAAAATTATTTAAAAAACATAATCAACAATTTTATTTATAAATATTTGGAAAAAAAGGAATTGAAAAAAAAAAATCTTTGCGTTTCAATGGCCAAAAGAAGTTTTTATTCTTCTAACCATTAAATTGAAGAGGATATTTTCCTTTTGGTTTTTGTTCGACTAAATGTGTTTTTGCTTATTTGTTCGTAATAAAAGGTTTTGTGGTTTGCCAAATTGGTTTTTTTTTTTTTTTTGTTTTTTTTCTTTATCTTTATAAAAATGATAAAAAAAAAAAAAAAAACAATATCTCGTCGTCAAATGTAATTGATAAATATAAATAAATAAGAATAAATACATTTTTGTTTTTTTTTTTTTTTTTTTTTTTTTTTTTTTTTGCATGTTTGTTTTTGTGTTTTTTTTTTTGTTTTTTTTTTTTTTTTAATAAAAGTTCGAAAAATATGTTGGTGATGTTGATTGAGTGGAGGGTGTAAGTGGTGTTGATATTTAATTTAATTTATTGTTTAACATTTTTGGAGTTAAAGATCACTTGGAGCCTTTGAAACTGTGGAATTTGTAGCTATATTAGATTGCAATGGATAATTTCTGGAAAATGGTTGCTGGTAACCACCATATGAGAAACTTGTTGAAAAAGGTGATGAATATCCACTGTTACCAATATTTGATGAAGATGATGAAG
This sequence comes from Dictyostelium discoideum AX4, assembly GCF_000004695.1. Taxonomy (NCBI): domain Eukaryota; phylum Evosea; class Eumycetozoa; order Dictyosteliales; family Dictyosteliaceae; genus Dictyostelium; species Dictyostelium discoideum. The sequence continues at coordinate 6,280,157 of NC_007089.4, read as the reverse complement.
GTGATGGTATAGAAGGAAGTGGTTGAGAAATGATTGGTGATGGTGTTGTTAAATTTTGTGGTAGGATATTATTTGAGTTATTGTTACTATTGTTACCATTACTACTGTTACTATTATTATTATTATTATTGGTGTTTGTGTTTGTGTTTGTATTTGTATTGGTGCTGGTGTTATTGCTACTATTATTACCGCCACTATTAGACCCTCTATAAGATTGTATTATAACTTGACCATACTCTGGAATATTATTACTATTATTATTATTATTATTATTACCATTCATTCCATTACCATTGATATATCCATTTGAGTTATTACCGCTACCGCCAGAAATATTTTGAATTTGTTGTTGTTGTTGCATTTGCTGTTGTTGTAATTGTAGGTTATATAACTTTTGATCAATTTGTTGAGTCATTTGTTGTTGAAGAGCTGCTTGTTGGTTTAATTGTTGTTGTTGTTGAGCTATAATATTTTGTTGTAAAGGTAATTGTAAATTTTGAATTGGTTGGGTTAAATTATTGTTATTTTGGTTATTATTTTGGTTATTATTTTGATTATTATTATTATTATTAATATTGTTCTTACTTTTTCTTTCATTTGGAATATTCATATTTTGTTCTTCTTTGCAATTATTATTATTATTATTATTATTATTATTATTATTATTATTATTATTATTATTATAGCTATTATTATTATTATTATTATTGTTATTACCACTATTATTATTATTACTATTATTATTATTACCATTATTATTGTTGGTGTTACCATTATTATTGTTACCATTATTGTTATTATTGCTACTATTATTATTATTGCTATTATTATTATTATTACTATTATTACCATTATTGTTATTACCATCATCTTTTGAAACTGGTGGAACATCTGGTGTATTTAAACATGCTTGGATTAAGGTCTTTCCTTCTTGTTTTGTAATTAAAGGTTGAAGTTTTGGTGTGGCAAAAGTATATACATGACCAGTTTCCGATGCTACAATTAATAATACTTGAGTTCCTGTTAAAGTGCTAAGCTCATATGCCTTTTTTTTTTTCAATAATGACAATAATAAAACTTTTGGTTAGTAAAATTCAAAAAAAAAAAAAAAAGATTAAAAAAGATTAAAAAAAAAAACTTACTTTTTTCATAATACCTGATTTTCTTTTACTAAAAGTAATATGTCTTCTACTTTTATCACCAATAAACTCGATATTAATTTTTCTTCTTCCCGATTTCTTTTCTTTCTTTTCTACATTTCCCTCTTCGCCTGGTGATGATGGAGTTGGAGGTGAGTCATTTGACTCTATGTTATCATATTGATTCATATTTAATTCCATATTTGTATTTCTTTTTGATTTTATTATTTATTTTTTATTTTTTTTTTTTTTTTCTTTTTTGAAAAAATAATTTAAAATTATTAATATATGTGTGTGTGAATGTGAATGTGAATGTGAATGTGAATGTGAATGTGAATGTGAATGTGAATGTGAAAATTAGAATGAACAAAAAAAAATAATAATAATAATAATTAACTTTGTGCAATGTTTGATACAAATATTTGTACTATAACAAAGGTATATTATTGTACAATGCCAATAATTAAATAAAATACTATTTACAATAAAGAAAAAAAAATAAAATAAAAAATAGAAAAGAATGGAATGTAAAAAAAAATAAAAGAAAAAAATGTAAAAAACAAATTAAATAAAAAATTAATTAAATAATAAAAATACAAAAATATAATTGATGGTTTTTTTTTTTTTTTTTTTATATATATAGTGCTGATGACGATTGTCGTGTGTTTCTTTTTTTATAAAGTGCGTGGTTAAAGCTATTTTGTATTATATTATTATTATTATTTTTATTATTATATATAAATATGTGAAAGAATGATTAGTAGTGTAAATATATAAATTTATTATTTTTGTGTACGTATGTGTTTTTGAATCTGATCTAAAGTAAAAAAAAAAAAAAATTAAAAAATAAAAAATAAAAATTTTAAAAAAAAAAAAAATTAAATTAAAAAATTAAAATTAAATTATTAAAAAAAAAAATAATTGAAGATGTTTAATATTAAAAGACTACAAATATTATTGTGGTTATTGATTTTGTTATTGTTTCTGTTATTGTTTTATTTAAATAATAAAATCCAAATAAATTTTAAAAAAAAAAAAAAAAAATTAAAATTATTTTAAAAAAAAAAAAAAAAAAAAAATGCAAAAAAAGAAAAAAAAAAAAAAAAAAAATTTTAATGATATAAACAGTAAATGTGTGCTCTTGATTCACAACTGTTTTTTTTTTTTTTTTTTTTTTTTGTTAACCCCCCTCAAAACATAATTCTAATAATACCAACGAAAGTGGTTGGTGTGGGGTTATGGGAGGGTTTTTTTTTTTTTAAATTGCAATTGAGATAAAATGTTGATTGCCATTTTTTATGTTTTTTTTTATTTTTATTATTTTTTTTTTTTATTTTTATTTTTTTTTTTATTTTTTTTATTTATTTTTTATATTAAGTACCAACTCAATATATTTCCACGTTTAAGATCCATTCATTCAAAATTGATATTATTTTTGTGAAAATATTTTTAAAAAAAAAAAAAAAAACAATTGAAATTTTTGTGTGAAAATAAAAAAATTTAAAAATTAAAAATTTAATTCCTGGTTTCCCCCCATAACCCAAAAATTTTTTTTAAAAAAATTTTTTTTTTAAAAATAAAAATTTTT
>NC_007089.4:6252430-6269930 GCF_000004695.1 Dictyostelium discoideum AX4 | reverse complement strand
ATTGAAAAAAAATATTTTTCCCCTTAGGTAATTAATTAATCAATAATTTTGCCGCCAATATTTTTTTTTTTTTTTTTATATTTTTTTTTTTTTTTCTCTACCAACACAACATATACTTATTTTTTAATTAATGTTATTCATTTAAATTAGAAATGCAAGATTTAGAAGAAAAAATTAATAAAATAACAAAAGAAATACAAAATGAAACGGATGAACAAAATAAAAAGAAATTAGAAGAGGATAAAGATTTTTTAATTACAATTAAAGATTCATTCAAAGCAAAAGATGAAGAAATTAAAGCAAAAGATAATAAATATGAAGCTTCAATCAAAACAAAAGATGAAGAAATTAAAGCAAAAGATGATATTATTTCAAAGAATAGTGGGTTATTAGATTTAAAAACCAAGGTGTGCCTAATCCAACATTCAGTATATCAAATTCAAATCAGTAAGCAGACACTTAAAATGTGCTTTTAAAGAAAGTGAATTTAAAGAATTAGATAATCCATTTTGTGATAAAGTAGAAGGAAAAAATTCTGCATTATTGAGTTTCTGTCAAACGGGAAAACGAATTATAAGCGAAGGAGATGTTACAACTTTTTTCAATAATTTGATAAATGATGTTTTATTATTATGTGGTCTTGGTGAACAACTCCGAATCCAAAGTGAATTTTCCATTACAAGCTTTAGGGTTGATATTTTGATCATTACTCACCGTGGCATTCCAAAAGGAGTAATCCAACTCAAAAGACCATGTGAAGAATTTTCTGAAGAATCATATGGTCAACTCTTTGATTACATGTTCTTACTCCAACATGTACATGGTGTATCAAATATCTTTGGTATTATAAGCTGCTACTTTAAAACTAGAATTGCATGGTTGGATGGTAACAAACTCGTTGAAACTGAAAAAGTTGAAGAATTGTCACCTATATCCATACCAAAATTAAATTCACCATTCGTTCAGCAAATTCAAGTTCCAATAAAACTTTTTTTGGGTGATCACCCAAAAAAGGATAGGGTTTCACACCAACTTGATCAAATCAAAGAGATTAAGAGATTCTTATTTGTATCACCAGAAATCACTCACATCGACCGTACCTCAAATGATGAATCAAAATTGGTTGAATCACTTTGTTCTGTTGTTAAAAAGATGTACTATTCCAACATTAACCAAAGTTTACAATTGAAAAATACATTTATGGAATTCACTCGAAATTCTTTTAAATGGGTAGAGTTAAATAAAATTAGTTTTACTGGTGAAAATAAAGATGATAATACAGTATCAATAGAATATGCAATCGAAGATATTGAAAACAAGGAAAATTATAAAAAGATTTATTTAATTCAGATTTAGGTTCAGGTGTTGAAGGTAAAGCATGGTTAGCAATTAACACTCAAGCCAAAGCATTTGTAATCAAGTTTTTCGGCGCAAATAAACAAAATCTTGAAGAAGAAAGTAAACGTTGGTATGATATTTGGCGAATCAAAACCTTGGTTTTAGAGTTTAACAATGAACGTTGTTTATTGATGCCATTTTTTAAACCAATTACCTCTGTTGATTACAACAAAGATGGTTTTAAAGATAGATTAATGGATGCTTGTAATCAATTTTCAAATTCAGGCTATTTACATTCAGATTTATCATTAAGACATGTTGGCAAATATAAATATAATGATGAAGACAAGTTTATATTTTTTGATTTGGGTTTAGTTGAAATCATTAAACAAGATGCTGCAAATAAAATGTTTAAAAATGTAACTGATAATATTGAGATAAAGAAAAAGAAGAAGAAATTCAAATTTTAGGTATTAAAAGAAGAAATCAAATTAGATTCCCTCCAACCCCACTTATAACAACAATTAAAAAAGTACCAAGTTTATTGTGAAAGATAAAGAAGTAGAAGAAGATAAGAAGAAGAAAAGGATGTTAAAGTTGATGAAGATGGCAATGATTGGAAAAGAAGCTAAATTGGTTACAAAGTTTGAGATTTTTATCTTTTTTGTGTGTGAATGTGTGTGCTATAGATAGAATGTATCGAAAAATTAGACTTATAAACAGTTTTTTTTATATTTTTATTTTATTCAAATTAAATTAGAATTTAATTTTATTTTTATTTTTTTATTAATAATTAAAATTTATAATAAAAATTAATCAACATGTTTTAAAAAGAAAATAATATCCAGATATTTCTTTTTTTTATTTTTTATTTTTTTAATTTTTTTTTAATTTTTTTTATTTTTAAAATTACAAATAATAATAATGATAACCGGATTACCAATTTATTTACAAAAATATATTATTAAAATATTTGTGATATGGCAATTTTAGAAGTAAAGAAAAAAAAAAAATTAAAAAAAAAAATTAAAAAAAAAAAAAAAAATTAAAATAATTTTTTAAATTTTTTATTTTTTTTTTTTTAATTCCATACACCCAAAAATTTTTATTATTCTTTTTTTTTTAGTGATTGTTAATAATTTAATATTTTATTCCCATAATATTAGTTTAAAGAAAAAGAAGAAAATTACTATATATATAAATATAAAATAATAAAAAAATAAAAGAATAATTTGTATATAAAAAAAAAAAAAAAAAAAAAAGCTTATAGATTTTACATACTTCTCCCTTTTATCAACACACAACTTATAAATATATAAAAATACACATATAGAATGATAGAATCAGAGAACCCAAATACGTTAGATGAACCAGTCATTCAAACAATTGTATGTAAAAAAAAAAAAAAAAAAAAAAAAAGGAAAATAAATGAAAAATGATACTCAAATTCTTCATCATTATCATTATCACTATTTTTCTATATTAATATGTTACATATAATAATTTTATGCGCATACACACACATATCACACACACATACACATACACATATAAATACTATATAGCTTAGGGATTTAAAAATGATTGGATTTAAATTATATCATGTTATTTTACCAAGAGGAAATGCAGCTAATGTTTTAAGAGATTGGGATTTATGGGGTCCTTTAATTTTATGTTTAGTTATGGCAATGTAAATTTCTTATTTTAGTTTTTTAATTTCTTTTTTATTATCATTTTCTTTTTTTTTTTTTTTTTTAATACTAACCAAATATATACCTTCATTATTTTTTTTTTTTTATTTTTTTTTTGTCAATTAGATTTTTATCAATTTCAGCTTGAGAGGAACAAAAAGCATTAGAATTTACAATTGTTTTTGTTGTTGTTTGGTGTGGGGCAGCAATTGTTACAGTAAATGGGCAATTATTATGTGGTAATATTTTAGTGGAATATAGAATTTTTTTTTATTATATAGAATAATTGATAATAGAAATAATTATTAATAATAATGACGATGATGATGATAATGCTTTCTCAATTTAAATAGATCATTCTTTCAAAGCGTTTGTATTTTGGGTTATTGTATATTCCCATTAACTATAGCAACAATTATTATATGGATCATTCAAAATTTTACTATGATAGTTAAATTACCAATCGTTGGTGGTGCTTGGTTTTGGTCTTCATTTGGTAATTATTGAAATTGTTTTTTTTAAAAAAAAAAAAAAAAAAAAAAAAAAAAATTAATATTATCAATACTAATAATAATAATAATAGCATCATATGGATTTTTAGGATCATCAGTTCCAGAATCTCGTAGACTTTTAGCAGTTTATCCAGTTTTATTATTTTATTTAGTTATTGCTTGGTTAGTTGTCGTACAATAGAAATCGAGGAAATAATAAATAAAATAATAAAAATAAAATAAAATGAATCAAGTTTTAATAAAAATAATAATAATAAAAAAAAAAAAACAAAAAAAGATTTCTTATTTAAATCATGATAAATAATAAAAAATAAAAAAAAAAAAGATTTTATTCAATGATTAATTTTAAAAAAATGAAAAAAATTCCAAAGACATTTTTAATTAGGAAAATGGTAAAAATTTTTAAATAAACATTCAAGTTTAAATAACAATAATAAAAATTAATAATACTCAATTTTTTTATTTTTTTTATAAGAATTTAGAATTTTAATTTCTAAAACATATCAGAACAATTTTTTTTTTCTTTTTTTTATAAACAAATAACATATTTGGATTTAATTTTTTTTTTTTTTTTTCAATTTTTTTTTTTTTTTTTTTTTTTTTTTGTGAAAATAAAAAAAAAAAAAAAAAAAAAAAAAAAATCATTCACATATCGATAAAATATCTTGTGATTTGTATTGACTCGTGTTCAACAATAAACAGAAGAAAGATGTCAACATTAAAGAATAAAAAGCTAATACAAATAGAAGGGGAGATTGAAAAAGCAAGACAAGATAAAAATTGGAATGCTTTAACCGATTTAATTAGAAAATATAATAAATTAAATACAGAGTAACTTTTTTTTTTTTTTTTTTTCTCCCTCATAATAAAAGATTATTATATTTATTTATTTATTTATTTATTTATTTATTTATTTTTAATTTATTTATTTCAGTAATACAGTACCACTTGAATTATTAATAAATAGTGAGAAATATTTAACAGAATTTGATTATAACAATGCATTGGCAACATTGAATAAAGCATATAATATAGCACCAAATAATTCAGAAGTACTTTCATATTTAGGTATTGTTGAATATGAAAGAAATGATATAGTTAAAGCATTATCATATCTTAATCGTTTAAATAATCCATATGGTAATAATGAAAATGGTAATGGTAATGGTAATGGTAGTGGTAATGATATGATTTTAAATAATCGTAAAGTTGGTTTATTAATTCAAGCATTTACAATCAAAGGTAAATGTTATGAAAATCAAGGTAATCAACAAGATGCAATCACAAGTTATCAAAATGTTTATCAAATCACTTTTAAATATTTTAAAAATTTTAAAACAATTGATAAACAAACTAAATTATATATTGAAGATTCTTTAATTAGATTTGCTGTAATTCAAAAACAATTTGGGTATGTTCAAACATGTTTATATACATTTATTATTATTATTATTATTATTATTATTATTATTATTATTATTATTATTATTATTATTATTATTATTATTATTATTATTATTATTATTATTATTATTATTTACTAAACACTATAAATTTATCATTATTATTATTATTATTATTATTATTATTATAGTATTCAAATTAGTATTAAACATTTAAGAAGTTGTTTATCATCACAAATTGGATTAAGTAAAGATACATTTAGAGTATCATTAACAATATTAGCACATTTATTATTAAGAAATGTATGTTCAGCATCATATATACCAACTACTTTAGATTCTTCAAGTGATAATACAAATACAACAACTTCAAATAGTAAACATCAACAACAACAATTATTTTATGTACCAAGTGATGAAACTGAGGAATCAATATTAGCATTACTTTATGCTGAAACTGTTTTATCAGCACAACAACAACAAATACAACAACAACAGCAACAACAACATCATTTACAATATTTAATACCACCATCATCAAATACAAATGCTACTACTACTAATAATACACCAATTGCAGCTGCAAGTACTTCATCATTAGCATCATCACCTCAAGCATTTACTAATGGTACAAATGGTAATGGAAATTCTTCTTCACCATCAGTTAATACAACAACAACAGCAACATCAAATATAAATTTAGAATCAACAACACATTTAAATCATCATTTAAATGGACATAATCATAATTTATTTGAAGAACAAGATCCAACATTAATTTATGAAGATATTTGTTTAGCATATTGTAGAAAGGAACAATATTATCCAGTGGTTGAAAATTATGAGAAATCTTTAGCACTCAATTTCTCTGATCAACATAAATGGATTCAATTGGCATTGGCACTTTATTCTTCTGGTAAATATAAAAGATCTTTATTTATCGTTGAAGAATGTCTATCAAAAACTCCAAAAAATATAACCCTATTATTATTAGCTTCAAAAATTTGTATAAATCATTTAAATCAAGTAAGTATATACCTCCTCCTCCTCCTCCTAAACTTTACCATTAGCCAATGGTGTACACCCCTAGGGGGTACAATTCAATATATTAATTACTTTTTTTTTTTTTTAAAAAACAATAATCATAATAATAATAAAATATAGATAACAAAAGCAGTATTATTTGCAAAACAAGCAGTATCATTTATTGATTCAGATGATACAGCATCATTATGTAAAGCATATTTATTAATGGGTATTGCATATGGAAAGAAAGCAATTGAATGTAAATCATCACATGAAAAGAATCAAAATTTAGAATTGGCTTTAATATCTTTAAAGAAATCTTATGATATTGATCCATATGATTATAGAAATAGTTATCATTTAGCTTTAATTTATGCTGATTCTAGAGATGTAAGTAGAATTCTTTAAAGAATTCAAAATATATGTTACTTTATATAAAATAATTAATTATTAATTTTTTTTTTTTTTCTTTTTAATAATAGACACCAATGGCATTAAAATACATTCACGAATCATTAGAATTAAATCCATATGAACCATCATTATGGAGTTGTTTAGCATTATTGTTATCATCAAATAAGAATTATGAATTAGCATATAGAACTTGTAATCATGCATTATCACAATCACCAACTAATGTTGAATTATTATTAATTAAAGCAAAACTTGAACTTGCATTAGATGATGGTACTCAAGCTTTAATAACTTATAAAACAATTTTCTCACATTTAGTTTCAAAAACTTTAACTTCAAATGAAGATATGTAAGTTTATAAACTTTTTTTTTTTTTTTTTTTTTCTCCATTTTTATTACTATAATAATAATAATAAAACTAAAAATTAATTAATTATTTATTTAGTGATGATTCAGTTAGTTTATCAAGAAATAGACAATCTGGACCAAGTAGTGTTGTATCATTTGATTTAAGATCAGGTACAACAGCTGGTGATAGTAGATCACATAGATCTTATTCAATTAATAATGCAGAGATGGATTCAGCAATGAGAGACTTTGAAGATAGTCCTACAAGTCCAAAAGATTTATTAAGAACTACAACAAATAGTAGTAGTAGTGGAGTAAATGGCGGTAATAGTGGTGGTGGTGGCAGTAGTGGTGGTCATTGTTTATCAAGTAAAGAAGTTCATAGAAATATTGCATTATGGTTATCATTAGCAGAAGCATTCACTCAACAACGTATGTTTAAAGATGCGGCTCAATGTTTAGCACAAGCTGAATCAATCGATAATGATTCAGCCGATGTTTATTATCATCAAGGTTATCTATTGGAAACTCAAGATTTAATGGGAAAAGCAATTGCAAACTATCATAAAGCTTTAACTATTGATTCAACTCATACAAATAGTTCAATTCGTTTAGCTCTTTATTACTTTAGAGAGAATGATTTATTATTAGCTGAAAATAATCTCACTACAATCTTACGTTCTAGTGATCCAACTTCACATCAAGCTTGGTTTCAATTAGGTTTAGTTTTAAAAGCTAAAGGTGAAATCGAACGTTCCTCTGATTGTTTTAAAAAGGCAATCGAATTGGATAGTACTTCTCCTTTAATTCCATACAGTCAAATCTCAAGATTTGTATTCTAAAAATAATTATTAATAATCAAAAAAAAAAAAAAAAGAAAAAAAAAAAGAAAATATATAATTTATTTCAATCATCAAAAAAAAAAAAAAAAAATAAAAAATAAAAAATAATAAAAAAAGAAAATAAAAATAAACAGAATACAAATCAATTGTTTTGGTGCTCATTCAATTTTCTTTATTTTTATATGCTACGTTTATTTTTTTTAATTTTTTTATTTTCTAAAATTATGTTTTTATTCAGAAACATTTCAAAAAAAAATTAATTTCAGAAAAAAAAGTCAATCTGTTTAAAAACTGGAAATCTACTAAACTTGGAAAATAAAAATTAAAAAAAAGTCTAGGTTTTCAAAAAACTTTAAAATAATAAATAATAATAATAATAAAAGTACTTTTGTTGGATAGAGTAAGGGATATTTTAAATAGGCTTATTAAATTTTTTTTTTTTTTTTTTATTTTTTTTTTTTTGTGTGAACATCTTTATAATTTTTAAGAAAATAAATCAAAAAAAAAAAAATGAGAACAATATCTCAAGGAAAAGAAGCAACCTACAATTACATTATCCAATAAAAAAAAAAAAAAAAAAAATTAAAAATTATTTTTATTTTTACTAGAGAATGGATTTAAACTACTAACAACATTTATTTGAATATGAATAGATTGACTTATTATAAATATCCAATAACTTTTTTTTATTGTGATAGATTTTAATTTTTATAAATAAAATATACCAATAATATATAAATATTATAATAATTAAATAATAATAATAATAATAATAATAATAATAATAATAATAATAATAATAATAATAATAATAATAAAATAAAAATTAATAACAAAGTATTAAAAGTAAGAGGTAGTGATTTGGTTATTTGTCCCATGCCAAAATTAATATGGTAATTTTTTTTGGCCATATTAATTTCAGCAGACCCAGGTCCCATGCTAATTTTATCATATTAATTTCAGCATGCATAAACCACTATTTTATGCTGAAATTAACATGATAAAATTGGCAGGCTGAAATTAATGTGGATGTTGAAAATTATATATAATCAAAAAAAAAATTATTATTATTTTTTTATTATTAATTAAATAATAAATTAATCAATCATATTAAATAAATAATTAAAAAAAAAAAAAATAAAACAAAAAAAAAAGAAAATTATTTCTAATTTCTTATTATACGTAACAATCGTATAAATGTTTATAATTAGTTTTTTTATTGTTTTGTTTAAATAAATTGTTTTTAAACTAACCGATTTTTTTTTTTAAAATATAAAAATAAATAAAAAGATATAAAAAGATTTTTTATTTTTATTATAATTATAATTATTCGTATCATCAGTGTTGTTACTCCAATTTATCCATATCGAACTAACCAAAAGAAAATCAACAGTTGACTAAGCTGAAACCACGGAACATGCTTACACAGAATTTATTTTAACCACTGAAGCTGTCACAACCCACAATGCTTCCGCTACAGAATCTACAACAACTTCCATTGGATTCACTAATGCTGCTTGTGAACATATTGAAAAAACCACTCAATCAAATCCTAAAACAATAATCGTTTCAATTAAAAACAAAATGGGTAAAAAAAGAGAAAATCAATTACAATCTGATGCTGAATTTTTCACCAAAAGATTTTCAAACGAAGCCACAACAAATGAAAGTAACAAAAGGTAAATAATTAAAATATAAAAAAATACGTTTTCACTTTTTTTAAATTTTTTTTTTTTTTTTTTAATTTTTGATTTTTTTTAATTTTTTTTTTTTTTTAATTTAATTTTTTTTAATTTTTTTTAATTTTTATTTTTTTTGGTTTTTTTTTTTTTGATTTTTTTAATTTTTGATTTTGAATTTATATTTGAGAGATTATTATTAAATAAATGACTTAAAATTTTTTATTTTTTTTTTTATCATATTAATTTCAGCATAACAATAAATAGCAATTAATAATTAATAAACAAAAAAATAATAATAATTCAATAAACTTTATTTGTTTTTTTATTTATTTGTACCAAAAAAAAAAAAAAAAAAAAAAAAAAAAAATATAGATAAATGTTTTTCTTTTTTTATTATTCCATATTCTATTATTTTTTATACACCAATAATTACAAACCATTTTATCAAGAATTTACTTGGATCAAACTTAAAAAAAAATTGATTTTAAAAAAAAATTAATAAACCAAATTTAAAAAAAAAAAAAACAATAAAAATAATAACCTAATTTACAAAAAAAAAAAAAAAAAAAATAATCTTCTTTTAATAAGGGGTGATTTTAAGAGATTTTTCAATATTTTTATCAAGGCATTTAATTGGACTAAACTTAAAATTTTTAAAAATAAATGAATAGGTATTAAGAAAACACCACCCAAAAAAAAAAAAAAAAAAAAAAAAAATTAAAGACCAAGATCAAAAAAAGACACGGGCAAAAGATGAGTTTAAATTTTTAAAAAATTGAACTTTTTAGGAGTTGATTTCAAATAATTTATAAATCTCTCAAAATCACCCCTTTTTAAAAAAAGATTATTTTTGTTTTTTTTTTGTAAATTTGGTTTATTATTATTTTTATGGCCAAGAAAAAAAATTTTATTTTTTATATTGGAATGATTTCAAATAATTTAAAAAATCTCTCAAAATCACCCCTTTTTAAAAGAAGATTATTTTTGTTTTTTTTTTGTAAATTGGTTTATTATTATTTTTATTATGGCCAAGAAAAAAAATTTTATTTTTTATATTGGAATGATTTCAAATAATTTAAAAAATCTCTTAAAATCACCCCTTTTTAAAAGAAGATTATTTTGTTTTTTTTTTGTAAATTTGGTTATTATTATTATTATTATTATTATTATTATTTTTATTATTATGATTATTATTATTTATTAAATATAATTTTTTTTTTTAAATTTAAAAGTATAAATATTTTTTTTTATTTTTTTTTATAATCATTAAATATATTTTTAAAATCAACAATGTCTGAAGAAATTGAATTTAAATTGGAGTTATTAAAACTTGAAAAAGAACATCAAGAAAAGTTAGAGAAAGAAGGGTATAAACAAATTACTATTGGAAAAGGTTACACTGTTTTAAGTAAAGAAGAAAAGCCTTTACAATCGGTTTCTTCCTTCAATAATCCAAAAAACGTATTTAATTTGGACCAAGCTCAAACTGCTAATACCAATTTTGCCATTGATCGTCATATTAAAATGAAAGTTCCACCAGATCCATTGGTTTTTATTAAAATGCCTCGATCAAAATTAGTTTGGGCATGGGTGAAGATCTCTACAGGTAGTTCAACTACTAGTTTAATAGGCAGTTTTACTCCTTGTGCTGCATATATGAGATACATTAAATCATATCCAGTTGTTGGTACCGTTGAACAAACTATGGAAAAGAAAAAAGGCTTTACTTCAAGATTTAATGCCAGTACTGAAATTAAGGCAAGTGCATCAGCAGGGTTCTTTGGTTGTGAAGCATCACTCGAAGTGACCACTGGTTTCGAATATGAAGAAACTGTTACATCAGAGACAACTCACACATGGAAACAAACTCTCACTGAGGGAACTTATATTGTTTATCAAAATGTTCTTGTTTATGCATATACAATAGTATTATCACTAAATCAAACTAATACTATAAATCAATATAACCCAGGTATGAATTTGAGATATATCCAACAAATAGATCGTGCTGTTATGTTTGTACCAATCAATCGTGATGATCCATTCACTCTTCGTTATCAAGATGCCACATGGGATCCAGTGGAGTATGATTCATTAATTAACTATTTGGTTGCAAATCCAAGTAAATGGAGATCTGATTCATAAAGAAATAACCAAAAAAAGGTTTTAAATAATAAAATCATGATTTTTATTATTTCACTATTATGTCAATATTTTTTTTAATTTTTTATCTTTCATTTTTAAAATAGAAAATACAAGATAATTATTATTATTTTATTAAAAAATATCATAATAATATTTTTTTTTTTTTTTTTTTAAACTTTCCAAAATATTCAAAATATTATTACAGAATCAATTGTATTTAAAGAATGGATTACTTTTGCCCTTCAAAAAATATACACCAGAAGATATTTTCAATATTATAATAAATCAAAATAATTATATAAATTAAAAAAAAAAAAAAAAAAATGGTTGTTAACCTTTTTTTTTTTTTTTTTTTTTTAATTTCCCCCCCAACAAAGCTGTTGGTGGTTTAATTTTATTTTATTTTATTTTTATTTTTAAAATGTAATTTGAGTTTAGAGAAGGAAGGATGGTGGGTGTATATTATCTTTGTACAAAAATGGTGATTTTCTTTATGAATAGTTAGCACATGTCATTGGTTTTTTTTTTTTTTTTTTTTTTTTTTAATTTAACTTTCTAAGATTTGATAACTCATCTAAAATTGCTTGAAGTTCATCCTCCATTTTTTTTAAACTTGGAATAATGTTTTATTAAATGTTCTAATGATATCATTATCGATCAAATTGTCTACCATCTTTTGGAGTGTTCCACCAATTTTTGGTAATAAATCAATTTTTGGTAATGCAGAACTCACAATCACCAAATCAAAACAACCCCTTGCTTTTGATAATATACCTCTGCAAAGTTGATGGTTTATTTTTATTTTATCTTTAATTTTAAAGTGTAATTGAAACACTTGAAAGTAAATTGTTATTTATTTTTTAAACAATCAAATAACTGTTTGAAATTAGTTTTTTTTTTGTTTGGTTTAATAAATGTTTTTAGTTGAAGAAAAAAAAAAGAAATTATCACAACAAACTCAAAATGTGGGACTTTTTTAAAAGTGAGAATTTTTATATGGCAAAAAAAAAGAATTTGCTTTAATGCCTATGTTTTAAATAATTAAAACCAATTTCTACCAAAATAAAATTAAAAATAAATATTTAACAGTGTTTCAAAAAATTAATCCAAACCAACAAAATTTTTTTTTTTTTTTTTTTAACAATTTGGATTTGTTGTGACAGAAAATAAAAAAAAAACTTTTAAATAATTTAACTTTTTAAATAAATTTTTATTTTATCCTTTTTATTTTATGTTCAAAATTATCTGTATCAAAAAAAAAATATAGATAAATGTTTTTCTTTTTTATTTTATAATTTCATATTCTTTTATTTTTTATGCCCACCAATAATTACAAACCATTTTACAAAGGCATTTAATTGGATTAAACTTAAAAAATAAATGATTAGATATTAAGAAAACACTTCTTGATTTATTTTCTTAAAAATTGATAATAATTATTATAAAGATAATGAAAAAAATAAAAAAACTTGTTTTGTAAATTTTATATCGTTTTAACTATATAATATTATTTTTTATTTTTTTTTATTATTTTTTTATTTATTTTTTTTTTTAAACTTTTTATTATTATTATTTCCTATTTATAAATTTATTGTTCCATAATTCCTAATGGACCAAAGATAAATTCTGCAATATTTGGGTTCTTCATTGATCTCCAACCTTTAAATAAAACTAATGGAATGAAACCATAGTAAAAGGTCTTTTTTAAAATTGAAAGAATACTGTTTTGATATTCGTAATATTTTTCCATTTCCATTTCTTTATTAAGTATTTTTAGTTAGTTTTTTTGTATTTTTAACTTTATATTAATAAAAAAAAAAAAACAAAGTATACATACTTTATTTGAATATGATTTTTTTCTTTTAATAAAAAATAAATTAAAATCAAAAAAAAAAAAAAAAAAAAAAAAAAAAAAAAAACGAATTTTTTTTTTTTTTTTTTTTATTTTTTATTTTTTATTTTTTATTTTTTATTTTTTTTATTTTTATTTTTTATTTATATTGCGCCCTTTTTTTTTTCAATTCAATATTTCATTTTTTGATTTTCCAAAAAAGTATTTTTTCATTAAGCTTTCCAGATTTTAAAAATAAATGGTGGTAATTATAAATTTTTTTTTTTTTAATTTTTAATTTTTTTTTTATTTTTTTTTTTAAAAAAATAACTTATTTCTAAAATTGGTTTCATTTTATGATGTCACAAAGATAAATATTTAAAATTTGGTTATTAATTTTTTTTTTTTTTTTTTTATTAGGTTAATTTTATTTTATTGTTCAAAAAAGGTTAATCAATTGTTTAAATTTCCATATTGACACAAAAATAATCATACATATACTGTCAACAATGTTATAATTATTAATAATATTTGGTACCATAAATAATATTTTTTCAATAATATCCAACTAATTACCACTACCACCTACTACCTACTACATACTACTGTTTATATCAATTTATTGTGGTGATAATTATGGAAAGAGGTGGAAGTAGTGGTAGCACTAGCTCTAATAGATGGGTAATTAACTCCACAGTACATAAAAAAATAATAAATAAAATGGTAAAATGCAATCTAAGAGAAACAGACATTTTCAAAATAAATAATTATTTTACAATAAAATTAAAATTAAAAAAACACCACTCTACTTAATCTTCTCACTTTTCTTATCTCTTGCCTTTTGATCTTTAAATTTTATTAAATATTGTTTGGTGTATTTGTTTGGTGTGTTGTGTGTGTGAGTGTTTGTTACTAAGTAATAAATAAAAAAAAAAAAAAAAAAAAAAAAATTGTTTAAAAACATATCAAATGTATGGTACACACAGTATTTTTTTTATTTTATTTTTTTATTTTTGTTTTTGTAATTCAAAACATATCTATTAATACTTGAAAAAATAATGGAATATATATACCGATTTAAACGGATTTTTATTTGTGTTTTTTTTTTTTATTTTTATTTGTTTTTTTTATTTTTTTTAAAAGAAAGAAATAAATTTTTTAAAAAAAAGTTATATAAATATTGACAACCAATTGATTTATTTAATTTATTGTTAAAAAATTAATTAACTATAAAAATAAAAATTATAATTTTTAAAAATAATAATAGTTTTTTTAAAAAAAATAAAATAAAATAAAATAAAATAAAATAAAATAAAATAAAATAAAATAAAATAAAATAAAAAAAAAATGGGAAATGTACCAACCAAAGCAAATTTCAATTGTACGACTGTAAATAATAGTACTCCATCTACTTCTATATCAGAGTGTACAAATCCAATGCATGTTAAAAAATTCTCAATAAAAGATTCAACAAATATATATCATAACAAAGTAGTATCAGTAACATCTAATCCGACAATTTTTAATACATTAACAAGAGGTTGTTGAATTAAAAAAAAAATAAAATAAAAAAAAAAAAAATTAAAAACAACTAAATAAAAGAAAAAAAAAAAAAAAAAAAATAGAATTTGTTTTTTTTTTTTTTTTTTTACTAATTCTTTCTTAAAATTATATTATTTATTCTTTTTAATTTGGAAAAAAAATAAAATTTTTTCTCTTTTTTTTTTTTATTTTTTTATTTTTTATTTTTTTTTTTATTTAAATATTTAACATTTATGATTACAAAGTTTTTGAATTATTTGATTCATTGTTGGACGTTTCTTTGGAGAATTATGTAAACAATCTTTAATTAAAGAAGAAATAAAATTTGGAACTGAGCTTGAAATTTTTGGTTTTAATTTTTTATCACAAACTGAACGTGCCAATTCAACGATTGATTGAATTTCTAAGAATGGTTCATCACCAGTGGCCAATTCGAATAACATCATACCATAACTGTAAACATCAGAGGCACTTGTATAAGCTTCACCCATTAGACATTCTGGTGACTCCCATTTTGGTGTACCAGCAACAGCTGTCATATTGAAATTATTATCAATAACACGACTTAGACCGAAATCACCAACTTTTGCATTATTATTTTTATCGACTAAAATATTGGCAGCTTTAATATCACGATGAATGAAATCGACAGAATGAAGATATGCCAAACCTTGAGCTACAGACAAGGCATACTTTATAATATCCTCCAATGAAAGTGGTTTATTCTTATTGATAACCTCCAACAAAGTACCTTTATGCATTAACTCTGTAACAATCATAAATGTTGATTTATGTGAACGAGGTGCAATACAAGCACCTTTTAATTTCAATAGATTTGGATGACTAATTAAACCAAGTATAGCAACTTCTTTTAAAAAATCCTCTAAACGGAAACTAAATGAACCTTCATTGAAAATTTTGACAGCAACTTCTTTACCTTTCCAAATTCCTTTATGAACTTCCGCCAAGGCACCTTCACCCAAGAATTGTAATATTTGTAATTCACTCTCTTCAATTTGAGTATGAGCAAAAGCTTGACCAAATTTACAAATATCTAAAATTGGTCCCAATGCATTCTTACTCTTTACCTCTAATAAACATTCAATTGATGAAATTGAAAGATTAATTAAAATTTGTGCAGCTTGTGCTCTTGTCTTTTCAGCATTCTTATTTGTAGCATCAACGATTGGTTTCTCCATTATATCAATAAATAATTGAATTGGGAATAATTCAACAAATTCTTTCTTTAATTCTTTTCTTAAACCTTTTTTCTTTGGTTTTACTAATAAACCTAAAAATTCTAAATAAATAAAACTAAATCCACATAATTCATCAATAACACATAATTCCATAAATCCAATAAAAATTTCTTTATATTTAATAAATAATTCATCTTTTTTTGGGTCTAATAATAATAATAATAATTAAAATTATAATTAGTTAATTAAATTTTTTTTTTTTTTTTTTTTTTTTTTTTTTTTTTTTTTTTTTTTTTTTTTTTTTTTTTTTTTTTTAATATTAAAAAAAACTTACAAAATGGTAATAATAAAATTAAAGTTTTAAAAACTTCTGGTAAATAAGAATTAATATTATGACAAATTACAGTACTATGTAATAAAATATTAAATAATTGAATTAATGAAGATTTACTAATTTCTTTTAATCTATTATTTGATGAAAGATAAGAACGTAAATCTATTAAACCTAGTGAAACAACTGATACTAATAAATCATCACCACTTGAAGCAACTGGTAAAATCAATTGATAATGTCCAGACATAATCTCTTCAATAATTTTATCCAATGGTGAAATAAAAGAGAAAGGACCAGGTGTAATATCTGATGGTTCAAATTGAACTGACGATCTATCCAGTGAATTACTTGATTGTTGTTGTTGAGAAACATTTAAAGTTAATGAAGATGATGATTTCTTTCCTAAAAAGTATTCATAAACTGATGCTGATATTGATGGTAATGGTGGTGATCCAATTGGTGAGACTGGTGATGGAATTGAATTCATTGTTGTTCCATTGGTTGTAATTGCCCCATTTGGTAATTTAGAGAATAAATCATTTGATTGAACTATAAATTCGTCAATATCAATTTTAATTTCATTATCCAATTTTATGAAAGTATTATTAGCAGAATTATATAATTGATAAATGATTCTATGAGTATGTTTAATAAATCTAACAATGAAATCTTTTGGTAACTTTGAAACTCTACTTTGTGGTAAACCAATTAATTGATTAATGAATGAATGAGCGGATTTTAATCTTTTCAATACTAATTGAATTTGTTGAGTAATCATCTCTTTATATAGTGTTAAACAAATTTCAAAACTTTTTTGTAATTGTGATAAATCATTCTTTAAACCAATTAAAATTGAATCAATTAAATTATCGTGATTCGTTAAATATTCATTAAATGATGATGAATAATTTAAAAGATTTTTTTGTTGTTGTTGTTGTAATTGTTGTTGTTTTGGTTTTGTTTCTTGAATTAATTGAATTTTTGATTGAATTATTTTTTCCATTTGTTCAATATTTTCTTTTTGTTTTGTTAAATAATTAAATGATAGAGTTATTGAATCTGGAAATAGATAAGATTGTTTAAATTGACTTAATAAAATATTTAATGATTGAAGTGTTAATTCTGGTGGTGTTTGATCAACTGTTGAAATGGTGGTTGTACTACTACTATATTTATTACTTAATGATATTGAA
>NC_007089.4:6239930-6247430 GCF_000004695.1 Dictyostelium discoideum AX4 | reverse complement strand
TACCACTAGCAGTACCAGTGCAACAACTACAACAACAAATGGAATGGTTAATGAAAAAAATAATAATAATAAAAATAATAATGGCGAAAAAATTGTAAATAGTAAACCGGAATCAGTCATTATTAAAGATGGAGCATCAAATACAACCAATGATTCAACTTCATCTTCTTCAACTTCAACTTCTTCTTTATCATCATCATTACCACCAACAAATATTGAAACACCAAGAGATAAAAAGAAACCACCAATTAAACTAGATAAAGGTATACCTCATCATAGATCAACAAGAGAATTAATACAAAGACCAGAAAGTCCATTATTAAATAAATTATTAACATCAAAAGCTGAAATGGAATTTAAACATTATGAATCAAATGAGAAAAGTAAAGATGAAATGAAGGATAATGAAAATGAAAATGAAGAAGATGAAGATGATGATGATGACGATAGCACTATACGACAAAATGAAGATAAGGAATCATCATTAATTGATGATAATGAAAGTGAAACAAGTTTAAGAATTAATAAAAAAGATGCGGAAAATATAACAAATAATATAAGATTAATTAAAGAACTTGATGAACAACAACAACAACCACAACAACCACAACAAAATCTTAAAGGTATAATGAATCAACCACCATTACCAACAAATGATGATTTAGATGAAGATCCAAATATTCATTTTACACCAATTAGAATTTCAACTCACTTTTTAGAGAATTCTCCATTGAATACTATTAAACAAGTTGCATTGGGTAACTATCATATTGTATTATTGACAGAAGGTGGTAATGTTTGGACATGGGGTTCAAATTCAAATGGTCAATTAGGTTATTTGGTTGATACTCAACAACAACAACAACAACAATTACAACAACAACAAAGTATGTCATCATTACAACCATCTGCTTCATCTTCTTCACCCTCTTCATCTTCCTTACAAACAACATGTACTCCAAAAATGGTTGAAATTAAATGTGTAAAATATATTGCAACTGGTGTAAAGAATACAGCTGCTTTAACTGAATGGGGTGAACTTTATATGTGGGGTATTAATGAACATGGTGAATTAGGATTAGGTGATACAATTGATAGACGTACACCAACTCGTGTCATTAGATTAAAGAATGAAGTTGTATCAACTATCGCTTGTTCAAGTACTCATAGTGCATGTTATACTGAATCTGGTAAAATGTATGTGTGGGGTCAAAGTGATGAAACTGGTAAAATCCAAGCCATCCCATCACCATTACCAATTCATAGTTATTTAGATAGAGAGATTAAATCACCAAATGGTGGTGGTGTTGGTGGTTTCTTTGGTGGTGGTGGTAAAATTAAACAATTAGCATGTGGTCAACGCTGTATTGCAGTGCTAACTCAAATGGGTGAAGTATTTATGTGGGAAATACCAGGTATACCAATACCATTACGTAATGCATTAGAGAATCATAGTGTTAGAAATATTGTTATGGGTAATTTTCATTTAGTTTGTTTAACTGATAGTGGAGAAGTTGTAACCATTGGTAGAAATAAAACTGGACAATTGGGTAGAACTGATGCTGAGAATGAACCTGGTATTGTTAAACAACTCTCATTCGATCCTGATGGTTTGAATAGTGATGAATTTGTTGTATCAATAGCAGCTGGTGAATTTCATTCAGTGGCATTGGTTGAAAATACTCCAAAGACAAAATTAGCATTACAATTGGTTAGAATGCAAAGAAATTATCTACGTCAATTAAATATCTTAAATAATATCTACTATAAATCAATGATGTCAATGGCATCACCTTATGATCCAGTCGTTCTATCAATGATGAATAATGGTAGTGCTTCAACTTTACCACCATCTCTTAAAGGTTTAAGTGGTGGTTTACCTGATAATGCAAATAATACTATTAAAAATGGTAAAGATAAAGATAACCACCATAATGGTGATAGTAATGGTCATCACAGTAATGGTCATTATCATGGTAATGGTAATAATGGTAATAATTCAATAACAACTAGTAATTCAATATCATCACCATCATTACTAGGTAGTGGTGGCACATTAAAATCACGTTCAGCAAGTATTGCAACTATTAGAGGTTTATTTGGTATTAATCATATGTTACATCATTCACAATCACAATCATTTCAAGAGGAGAATTCAACCGTTACAGAAGATGAAATTAAAGAGATCTTTTCAGATATTGAAGCATTATCAAAATTGACAGAGAAATTCCTAAGCTATCTCGATCAACGTATGGATAATTGGGATCCTGTATCAAAGGTGTTGGGTGATATATTCTTGGATGAAGCATTAATGGCAGCCTATCGTATCTATATACCCTATAGTGATAGCTACAACACATCATGTATGACACTATTCAATATTAGACGTCGTAATGAACGTCTCTCAAATATCATCAAAGATTGTGAAAAGAAGAGTAAATCATTTGGTGTTAAATTAGATCAAGAATTTGTCAAAGAAATTGATTTAAAAAGTTTACTATTATCACCATTACAAAATATACCAAGAATTTATATATTACTAAGAGAATTGGGTAGTGACGATAGTGGTAATATCAATCCACGTGATATTGATTTAATTAATTTCGCAGCCACCAAATTCCAAGTACTCTTGGAAAGAATGAATCAAAATTTCCAATTTGTAAATGCAGTTGAAATTTTACATTGTTCCTCCAATGAATATGGTAATCCTCAAATTATGGGTGGTTCATTACCACAATTGGTAGATAAATTAACCCATCACAATATTTCAGATCCAAATTTCCGTGATGTTTTCTTATTAACTTTTCGTGCTTTCACAACTCCCTGTAATCTATTCGATTTGTTAGTTGAAACTTTCCAACGTCAAAAACATCTTAAAAATGGTAGAGTTGTAAATGTCATCACCTCTTGGGTAGTTCATCATTTCTATGACTTTGAAAAAGATAAACTCTCTGATTTCACTCAAGATCCAAATCACAACCCACAATTACTCTCTGAAAAATTGGAACAATTTATATATAGTGAAGATCATCAATCAGTTTCTCAAATTAAATTACAATATTTCTCTCATCGTAAACGTTTAGAATCTTCAATCAATTTAATTGATAATCAAAAATTAACTCAAAATGAAATTACAACTCCACCACCACTACAAATTCAAAATAATAATCAAAATAATAATTTAGAAAATAATAATAATAATAATAATAATAATAATACAACTACTACTACTACAACTCCAAATGACAATATAAACGATATTAATAATAACAATAACAATAACAATAATAATAATAATAATAATAATAATAATAATAATAATAATAATAATAATAATAATAATAATAATAATAATAATAATTTAACAAATAGTACAATTAAATTAGTAGTTCAACCACCAATACCAATTAATTTTAATTTATTAGATAGTCAACCAATTGAAGTTGCACAAACATTAACAATAATGGATCATCATTATTTTGCAATGATTGATAAGAGAGAATTTTTAGGTCAAAGATGGGCAAAGAATAAATCACCAAATATTCAAATTTCAACAGATCATTTCAATAGAACCAGTCAAGTGGTTGTTACAGAGATTTTAAAATCTAAAAATTCAAAACAAAGATCTGCAACATTGGGTTACTTTATTAGTGTAGCTTATTGTTGTTTCGAATTGAATAATCTATCAGGTACTGCATCAATTATCTATGGTTTAAATAGTGCTTCCATTCAACGTTTAAAGAAATCTTGGAGTAAATTACCAAAAGAGTCAATGATAGCATTCGAATATTTAGATAAGATTGTAACTCCAATGAAAAACTATATATCATTACGTCATCTAATGACAACTATTCAACCACCTTGTGTACCTTTTCTTGGCACCTATCTAAAGGATCTCACCTTTATTGAAGAAGGTAATCCTTCAATCATTGGTGGTTTGATCAATTTCTATAAACAAAGAAAGATTGCTGAAGTAATCTTTCAAATTCAACAACATCAACAAGTGGTTTACTCTGCCATTAGATCAAATCCAACAATTAAAGCTTTCTTAATGTCTTCACATACTTTTGATGATAAACAAGCTCAAAAAATTTCTTCTGAGGCAGAATAAATTATTTAAATTTAGATTTAAGAAAAAAAAAAATAAAAAAAAAATAAAAAAATAAAAATAAAAATAAATAAATAAAATAAAATTTAATAAATAAATAAATAAAACAAATTAAAAGATTTTTTTTTTTTTTTTTTTTTTTTTTTTTTTTTTTTTTTTTTTTTTTTTTTTTTTTTTTCAATATTTGCAGGAAGTGCATTAAATAAATAAAAATAAAATTAAAAAAAATAAAACTTATTTTTTTTTTTTTCTTTTCCCAAAGCAATGGTTTTATTTTCAAATTTAAAGTTCCAAAAAATAATTGGAAAAATGAAAAAAAAAAAAAAAAAAATATCTTATTTTTTTATTTTTATTTTTATTTATTTTTTTTTTTAATAACTATTAAATTAAGAAATAAATAAAAAAAAAAGATTAAAATAAATATATATTTAGATTTATTTTTTTATTTTTTTATTTTTTTTTTATGTTTGTAAATTTATTTTTATTTTCATTTGATCACTTTTGGATTATTTTTTATTTTTTTTTTTATTTTTTTTTATTTTTTTTTTCTTTTTTTTTTTATTTTGACGTTTTTATTAAATTTTTTTTTTTTTTTTTTTTTTTTTTTTTATTTAATTTTTTTTAATTTTTTTTAATTTTTTTTTTATTTTTTTTTCAATTTTTTTTTTTCTCGCATAAAATTTTTTTTTTCCACCACTTTTTTTTTTTATTTTTTATTCACCACTTAAATATATTATTTATATATTAAAATATCAATTAATATATAAATAAATTAAATTTAATCACTAAAACACAATAACCACTTTCAAAAGCAATTCAATCATATTGTTATTATTATTTTATAAATATTTTATAGATTAATTTTTTTTTTTTTTCATTCAAAAAGGAGGAGAAAAATAAAAATTATTAAAAATAGTAATAGTAATATATATTTAAAATAGTAATAATAAAAGGAAGGTATCATCTGATATTTTTAAGGGATTAGGTCTTGGAATGACTGAAATTGATTCATTTAATAAAACTTTAAATGAAATGTTATCAGTTTGGAATTTACCAGTCGAACAACAACCACAACAACAACAACAACAACAACAAAATATAATAAATAGTAGTAATAATATAAATTCTATTAATAGTGCATTAGATAATATTTTAAATACAACTTCAAAAGGTATTCAATTACCTCGCTTTAATTTATTAAATACAAGTTCTTCTGGTTTTCTAACAAATAGTAATGATACATTATTTTTGGAAAATAATAATAACAATAATAACAATATAAATCAACAATTAAATAAATCTGTATTAAATAGTTCCAATAAACAACTTGATATTATAAAAACAATTAATGAAATATCAAACGAACATAAATCCTTTCAACCATTTGAAATTACACCAATTAAACCACAATCAACTTCAACAAATACCTATAATACCGAATTTGGTGTAATCAATCAAAATACTTTTGTTTTAGATTCAAATAAAATTGAAGAATTAAGAGTAGATACTTCTGTTTTAGATCCACTTCTTTCGCTTCCATATAATATTATTAATAATACTACCAATAATAATAATAATAATAATAATAATAATAATAATAATAATAATAATAATAATAGTAACAATAATAATAGTAACAATAATAATATTAATAATAACAATAATAAAAGTAATACACCAATGAAAAAAGAATCAACTATTAGAAATTCTAACTCTACGTTTGAAAAATTTGAATCCCCAACACTCTCTACTACTTTTGGTTTAAACAAAGAAGAATTAAATACATTCACTACAACCGATATGAATAACTATGTTAAACAAGCAAATATGGTCAAAGAATTATCACAAGTCGAAAAAAAGGAATTAAAAAGACAAAAAAGGTTAATCAAAAATAGAGAATCTGCTCATTTGTCCAGACAAAGAAAAAGAGAACGTTTAACTGACCTCGAGCATAGAGTAGAAGAATTGTCCTCAAACTCTATCGATATCAATAAAACCCTCTCTAGTTTAGAAAATGAAAATTTGATCTTAAAAGCTGAAGTAGGTCAACTCTTTGAAGTAATCAACGATTCACCTGTCTTATCAGC
This sequence comes from Dictyostelium discoideum AX4, assembly GCF_000004695.1. Classification (NCBI taxonomy): domain Eukaryota; phylum Evosea; class Eumycetozoa; order Dictyosteliales; family Dictyosteliaceae; genus Dictyostelium; species Dictyostelium discoideum. The sequence continues at coordinate 6,241,235 of NC_007089.4, read as the reverse complement.
TCTTTTCTATAAAATTGCCTCTCTTTCACAACAACCACAAAAGGATACAATTGGTGCCTATTAAATTAATCTTTCCACCTTCTCTCTGTCTCTTTTCTCTCTTTCTCTCCTGGTTCCTATTAATTCATGGCTTCTCATTAATAACTCTTTCAACTTTGTATAAATCTAAAAAAAAAAAAAAAGAAAAAAAAAAAGAAAAAAAAAAAAAAAAAAAAAAAAAAAAAAAAAAAAAAAATCTATTTTTATCATGACTAATTGTATATTCAAAGTAAGAAAAATAAAATAAAAAAAAAATAAATAAATAAATAAAAGTTTAAATACATTTTTATTAAAAAAAAAAAAAAATAAATAAAAAAAATATCTTTCAATTTTTATTTTTTATTTTGTTATTGATTGTTCAGTAAAAGTTCTAATAGTAGTTTTTCCATCAGTTATATTTGAATTTAATGGTATTATGTATGAATTTTCAATTTCAGAATCTTTTTCAGTTGTTGATATCCAAACTGGTGTAATTTGATTAATTGTTGTATTTGTTCTTCTTGGTGATTCAAGTGGATTTATATTAAGTATAACATTTGATAAATTAGTATTTAAACCAATATTACTAGTTGTTGGTTTTGTGTGAACATGAATTGTAAATTTTAAATCTTTGTCACCATTATTATTATCATCATTATCTTCTTTTTTATTTTTTTGATTTGATTTTATTTGTTGATATGTTTCATTATCTATTTCATTAAAATGAATTACTCCATCACTATTACTAATAAATCCATTACCGTCACCACCACCACTAGTTTTTAAAGATGAAGATGAAGATGAAGATTGTTGAGTTTTATAAAAATTTTGTTCACTATAAAAAGAATCAGTTGTCATTAATATCTTTATAATATAAGCTTTAAAACTTGCTTCTAATTGTAATAAATTTGGTTTATTATTGTTATTATTAATATTATTATTATTATTATTATTATTATTTGATGTATAATTTTGTTTTTGAATATTTATATAATAATTAAAAGTTTCATCATCATCACTATTATTATTATTATTATTATTATTTTTATTTTTATTATTAGTAGTATTATTTAAAGATGAAATTTCAAAAATGAATTTTTCAATTGGTTTATCATATTTATTTAAAATTGTTAATGATATTTTCTCAATGGTATCTTTTAAAAAGTGTGGCTTTAAACTATCAATTGAATTTGATATATATCTTGTTAATAAATCTGATCTTGAGATTGGTACTGGTATATCATATTTTATTGATTTACTAAATAAACCTAATCAATCAATAATAAT